>NW_009938137.1:32804-46820 GCF_000696875.1 Nestor notabilis | reverse complement strand
TTCCTTTTTGCTGCTGGAAGTGGACATGGTCTAAAGAAGTCTGTGGGTTTTTTAACTCCAGAGAAAATTCTGGAAAAAACAATTGGACCAAAATGAAGTTTACGAACAACGTTTTTCATGTGATTTAGGAGATAAACGGAAGATGTGTACTAATAAATTATTGCAAAGGGCTCTAGTCTCCATTTCTGTGGTTTTCCTGAAGCCTGAAAAGCTGTTCCAAAGCCTCTACATTACTTCCTGCCATTCATCAGGACAACCCTGCTCTGATGTTCACCTACGGAAAGAGCAGGATAAAGCCTGTATCACTTACCCTCCATCCCTTTGTTCACATCACGATGCACACAAGAAGGAAACCCATCCGCCCCAGCTGGCAAACCTCCCATCAGAGGACATCCCACGATGCTTCCTCCATCCACCTGCTTCTCCAGGGGTACTGGAATAGGAATTGCTGCACCACGATCTGTTGTGCTACAGTTGAGTGTTAACGAAGTCCCTACATCGAGTGAGAAATCTTACACAGATGATGACCCCACTCAGCAAGCCACTGGCGTTGCCTAGATGATACCAACTATCCAGCCTCCATGGAGTTGACCAGAGCATTAACTACACTGTTCCTCACAAACTCAACAGACACTTCCAATCTTAATGAAGACTAACAGAAAAATCTCAAAGCATGGGCTTGGAGAGAAAAAGGAATCTCCTTTCCTCCTGTTCTCCTAATAGCAGCAATTATGACACACTGACTCCAGCAACAGTTGACACACAAAACAACTTCTTCCTGGAAACGTGCCAGGAGCACAGGGAAATTATAAGGTGTCTTTCCTGCAGCAGAAACACATTTCAGGGAGGCTCTGCAACAACAGCAGCAGCAGAGGGAGGATTATCAGGCAAAGCAGCCTCTACACATCACCTGCCCCTGTGCCGAGAGCCACCAGCACCGCTGGGCCAGGCTCCATGTGCCAGGAAAAAGGCATGTTCTCAGACAGCAGAGAGAACCTCTTCTTGAGCACTCAGGATCCAGTGCTGGGAGGAAATGAAGCCTTCAGTTGAGTAGCAAGTTCCATCATTTCTCATCAGACAAGCAGAACTTGGTATACAAAGCATTTGGGAAGCAAATGGAGCAGTAACAGGAAGTGCTTATTTTGTTTGCTAGGGATTGGATTTGGGTTTTTTGGGGGTGGAGGGGTTGTCCCACTGTTACAAGCAGAAGAAAAAAAGGCATTTAACACATCTCTAAACCACTTTATAGGCTGGGAAGTGGTAGTGAGCTGATGTTTTTCCCCACCTCAGACTCCTCCGAGCAGGTCTGTGAATGAAGTTGTTCCCCTCCAATGGCTCACAATATTCCCAGGTTTCCTTTTCACTCTCTGTTAAGGGAATGCCCAAGGAAGTCGTGAATGCTCCAACCCTGGAGGTGTTCAAGGCCAGGCTGGACAGAGCCTTGGGTGACATAGCTTAGTGTGTGGTGTCCCTGCCCATGGCAGGGGGTTGGAACTGGATGATCTTAAGGTCCTTTCCAACCCTAACCATTTTATGATTCTGTGAATGAAGTGCTCCTTTAGTAAGTGGTAGAGGGGTGCTATGAAGGGTTAACTTTACTGAACAGAGAACCAAGCTGGCATCTGATACTGGAGACAGGCAGAAGGATTTAGTTTCTGTGTTCCCCACAAAGGGAGTTGTTACCTGCTCTTACCGCAGGCAGACTGCACTCCTGATATGACTGTTTTGGTTTGGTTTTCTATAAACCAACTCGAATTACTCTAAGAGGCAAACTCTGGGCCTCTCAGTAAGATCCACACTCCCAGGAATTCTCCAAGGGCTGCTTCCCATCATCAGAGAAAAAGGAAAAGCCCAAGATTCAATAGCCTGCAGTGTTACAGCAGGCTTACTCAAGTGTACAACTTTGTAGGTAAAACAGAATTAGAACTTCCTGGCCAACATTTTAATGAAACATTTATCCTTTTCACCTAAACATCAAGAGTGTTACCTAAAAATCATCTGAACATGACTGATGCTGTTACAGTTGAGGGCACCACTTTCAGCTGAACAGAGAAGAGACCCAGCATGCAGCAACACCATTTCCTTTAATCCTGATCTGCCCCTGAGCTCCCACTGGTTTTGACCTAACACAAGAGCTTCAGCCATGGACACCAAATACAGTGATGATCCTGTGGCCAGGGCACTGCTCCAGGCCAGTAAATGATCAAAGATCAGCCTTTTAGTTCAGACTGGTTATTGAACAGACACCAGTTTTCCTTACAAGAAATACCAGTAAAGAGCCTTTTGTCAACTTCCAGATTTGTTTGTTGATAACCATCCTCAGTGAGGATGCTTCATATTGAGATGAAAATGCTTAGATTTGCTTATATGTTCCTTTCATAATGCCTATACTCACGTTTGTTAAGCACAAACATGCAAGAAATTGCTCTGTCTTAGAACAATATGGGATTAAAAGGTCAGCTCTCAGAAGGATTGGACCTTTTGGGTAGGAAAAGATTACAGAATAGACTCACACTTGGGTCTGCAGCTTTCAGAGTGGGAAAGAGAAAGAGAGGGAAGCTGAGCGGGAGGAAGGAAACAACCTCAGTTTGAACCACCAAGTGAGACAGATCTCTATTTGTGGCAGGCAGAGGAATGCAGACCTGGTTAGAAAAGTAAAATCAGAGGAAGCAACTAATCATCAGCAAACTTATTTTCAGAAAATCACCTTATCTTTACTGCCTCATTCTTAACATGAACACAATGTTTCTTACATTATGGTAAAGAAATCCCTGTAAGCTTAAAAAGAATTGATTTCTTTCTTCTAGACAGTTTTCCTCCAGTCACCCCTTACCTCCAAAACAAGTCCACAATCCCTTGAGACTCAAAGCATTCCCCACTGACCATGTTAAATATTGGCAACGGCCAGTTTTGTTTCAGAAACTCTCTCTATGCAATACCAATTCCTACTTTTCCCTACTAGCTCTCATCAAAGCCCAGATCTCCACTGCTGGTCCCACCTAACCAGTTTCTTTCCTCAGCGGGCAACTAAGTACATTTCAGAACTATAAAATAAATACATCAAAATAAGTTGCAAATGGTTGTTGGTTGAAAGCTCTTACAGCTGTGCAGTTGTTAAGTACCACACTTAGGGCAACAATAGTTGCAGTGCTGCCAATAGTGACATTTTAGTTTGTTTTATTATTTGTCTTAGCACATAGATCTTGAACAACTCATGTCAACAGTGTCAAAGGCAGAAGCTGGTGACACTTCTTCCATAACTCATTTCTCAAGGTAACACATAGAAAGCTGAAAATAAAAGTACATACTCTGCAACTGCACAATGTGTTCGGAGAAAGCATCAGCCAGATCTTAGCTCTGGCATTCTGATCAATACAGAAACTTCACCTGCAAACCATTTCCCCCCCTTCTATACAAATGTTCACACATGAAACTGAACCTACCAGCAGAACTGGCTGTTCTAACTGCAAACAAACTCCAAAGCACATCAGCAAATACTCTTGCTCAACTCTGTAGTAGTACAGTAGCTACAGGCCATGGAGCTGCTGCGAGGGCTGGAGCAGCTCTGCTCTGGAGCCAGGCTGAGAGAGCTGGGCTGGGGCAGCTGGAGAAGAGAAGGCTCCTGAAGGGGACACCTTAGAGCAGCTCCAGTGCCTAAAGGGGCTCCAGGAGACCTGGAGAGGGGCTTTGGACAAGGGCCTGAAGGGACAGGCCAAGGGCAATGGCTTTAACCTGCCAGAGGGGAGATTGAGATGAGCTCTGAGGCAGAAGCTCTTCCCTGGGAGGGTGCTGAGGCGCTGGAACAAGGTGCCCAGAGGAGCTGTGGCTGCCCCATCCCTGGCAGTGTTCAAGGCCAGGTTGGACACAGGGGCTTGGAGCAACCTGCTCTAGTGGAAGGTGTCCCTGCCCGTGGCAGGGGTTGGAGCTGGATGAGCTTTAACGTCCCTTCAACCCAAACCAGTCTGAGATACTATAAACATTCACTCGAGTCTGGTGATTCAGATAAAGATCTTTACAGGAAAAAGAATATTTGTTCTTTTGAGTCAGGATTGGAAAATATCATGGAAAACACAAATTGTGAAATCAGTGCTGATATTCTGGGGAAATGTCTTTGCAAGTTATTTGCTGCTTCGGGATCAGATTTGAGGAAAATTCACAACTCACAGGAAAGCTTTCCCACACTGTAAGAAAATCATTTCCCATACTGTATATTGCAACTCTTCCCAAATTAAGTTAATTTCCGTGTTGAAATAATGGATCAAACCCACTCAGCCTCCAGTTCATTTGGTACACTGAATAGACCATATGTCAAGCCAAAGTCACTTTAATCCTGTAAAAAAAGACTGCTGAATCAGCAATGTCATACACTAGATCAAATTTGCCAGTAATCCAATCAGATACACCCCTTACTTTGTCCTACATGTTAAGCACACCCCCGACCTATTAAAGACAACGTATTTCATTAAATAATTCTGGTTCATAATTCCCAGTTAATGTCTCAGCACAAATTAAAAGGGAGTTTAAATTCCACTTCCCTTTGCTGGTGCATATCTTTGTGAGCAGCCACTTTGCCACCCCTGGCAGGGTGCACTGCCACTAATCACTTCCCCTCTTACTGTGCTGTAAAATGGGTCATTTCACTTTGGAGATGAGTGATAGTGGAGCAGGCACAAACTAAGACACTCAGCCCACTACTGCTCCACTGGGCACGGATGGTGCCAGGGCAGGAAGGAAGGAAGGAACTACGCTGTGCAACAACACACCACCAGGTGAACACAGCCTGACTGGCAAAGAGGAGTGACCTGCTTGAAGTTTAGGTGTGTTCCTGGGCAGAGATAGATGGGTAAATCATAGAATGGTTTGGGCTGAAAAGGACCTTAAGATCATCCAGTTCCAACCCCTGCCACGGGCAGGGACACCTTCGACCAGAACAGGTTGCTCCAATCCCCTGTGTCCAACCTGGCCTTGAACACTGCCAGGGATGGGGCAGCCACAGCTTCTCTGGGCACCCTGTTTCTCTGCAGCTTGGCAAGGCAGCTCTCCCAGGACAATCTGCTTCCCTCCACCAGCAGCCTGGAATCAATATTATTGGATTGGTAGATACTTCCACCATGCTGAGAGTCATTTCCCAAACCATGAGCCTTTACCTGCTAATTGTCAAGTTTACATTTGCACGAGTAATTGGCTTTTACCTCCTGCTCTTGCTGCTACAGATTTAAGAGCCCTTAAACACTTCTTGCCAAGAACTGGGTCTAACAGAGCATGGTGAGTTGCTTCACACTGTAATTAAGTCTTCCTGGCCCTGTGAACCACGATAAAAAAGTTAATCAAGCATAAAAGAAATTAGGGATGTTGTTACTCAAAACACCTCAATTTTACAAGTCGTGTTTCTTAACTGGGAGGTTATTTCACATCTGTCATTGGTTTGTTCTAGCTTCTCTGTGGAAAGGCTGCACAAAAATGATGTTTATTTGAAATGTCACCTTTAGCAATCTTCAGACCAAGATTAAGCTCAATAAGCTCATAGCACATGAAATTGAAAATCTGCTGAATGAAAGATGAGTTTGCCTGAACTGCAGTTTCCATAATGTAATTGCACACAATCAAAGGTAAGATTGCTATCCCCAGCAGATCTCTCTCTGGGAAGCACCTGAGTTGTGGTAACAGAATAGGTTAATTACTGTTTCTCCCAGTAAAATCACTTCCATATAGTTTTTACTTATTACATTAGAGCAAATGACGCATGCACATTCTTCAATAGGATTTCTCTCCTCGTGAAGGCAAACATCATTAGCAAACTCCCAAGTCCTTGCTCAGTCTTTACTCTGTGGTTACTTGACAGAACTCTCACTAAGATCACAACAAAGTCTTCAGATTTTATCCCATTCTCACTGCCATTGTCTGACAGTTTCTGAGGCTGAGAATTAATAAATAAGCACTTTCCTTACACTGCAACTTCCTTCTTTATGGCCTTAAAATTTTGCTTTTGTCTTCTTGTCAAACACACCTCATGTTTGACATGTTTATCAGGGGGCTAAATATGCACATTGTCAAACTTCACACTCAGAAGCATTACTTTGACCCTGGGGCAGACATTCCCATTGTATATTTTTGCAGCTGGAGAACCCATAGAAGACAAATATACTTTCAAAAAGGCAGCAAGATCAAGGCCATATGAATGAAGATTTAAGATTAAGATTTAAGCAAACCAATTTTTTAAAATAATAACAATAATAATAATAAACCTCCCAAAATATCATTCAAATGAAGGCAGATCCTGGTGCAAAGTCAGAGGACAAATTTCAAGAGTGAAAAAGTCCATTTTCAAGTGTGCCACTGAGGGCCTTTTCCAAAGCACTAGCATACACACATGGACACTTTTGCAATGCTTAGCTAGTTATATTTAACCTCTAAAAAATGTACCATTTAATATTAGTATGCTGCAGGTCTTGTATCTGCTCTGAGAATAGCTCTACTGTCAACTCCCATGAATTAATTCAGCTTTTTATGAAAGTACTGGAAGATGAAATATCTGACATTGAATAAAGAGATTTCATCAGAGCCTCCTGGAGATGTGCACAAGATGTTCTTTTATGCCAAGCCCAGTCCCCTACCCTGCAGCTCACCAAGCAGGACAGTGTGTACAAGAGCACTAACAGATACACGACACCCCTCTGCACACTGGTATTTCCATCCCTGGTTCTCACAGCAGTTTCCTTTTCAACCAACACAGACCTTCCACATAGCTGTAAATTTAGGACATTCAAGGGTGGATATTAATGATTTTAATAAAACTAACATAACTTGAGCCAGGATTGATTTAAAGATCCCTTCTGCATGCCTTTTCATCTGATGGCCTAATTTTGTTGCTGTTTTATCAGATTAATACTAGCATAAGGCTGAGAGCTCTGGGCTGGTTCAACCTAGAAAAGAGAAGGCTCCTGAAGGGGACACCTTAGAGCAGCTCCAGTGCCTAAAGGGGCTACGGGAAACCTGGAGAGGGGCTTTGGACAAGGGCCTGTAGGGACAGGACAAGGGGAATGGCTTGAACCTGCCAGAGGGGAGATTGAGATGAGCTCTGAGGCAGAAGCTCTTCCCTGGGAGGGTGCTGAGGCGCTGGCACAGGGTGCCCAGAGGAGCTGTGGCTGCCCCATCCCTGGCAGTGTTCAAGGCCAGGTTGGACACAGGGGCTTGGAGCAACCTGCTCTAGTGGAAGGTGTCCCTGCCCGTGGCAGGGGTTGGAGCTGGATGAGCTTTAAGTCTCTTCAGTACAAACCAGGCTGGGATTCTACGATAAGAAGGGGCTACATTTGGCCACAACATGGTTTGTCACTTCTATCTGTCTGACATCGTTTGTACTTTTGCCATTCTGACTGTTTCTCTGCATCCCCCTTTGCAGCCAGCCATGGAAGAGTTTTGCTTCTCAGAGACTGAAGTTTCAACATGGAAGTTTTAGCATGAAAACTGTGTTACTGAGCATGGGACACGTGCACTGTTCGAATGCCAATGCCCATGAGCTTCACAGCGGTGTTTTCGGTGATAGTCCTCACATCTCTGCTCCCACCATGCCTACTTAGTTACAGAAGCAAGTAATAACCCTGCCAAATGGGAGTTCCAAGATCTCCTGTTATACAGTGTGGAAGGAATAAGAGGAGAATGAAGTCATGAAGGGCCTCATTTACTGCAGGTCAAGGAACTGGGAATGTCTGCCCAGCCCCATCACACGTCCCTCTGTCCCACACACACCACGTAGGTGGGCTGAGCTGACCCAGAACAGACCCTCTCCTTTATATAAATGTTCCTTTCAAAAGGGGAATTGCCCATATTTCTTCCTGGGTTCTCTTCCCACCTCCAGAGAGGAAATGTCTAGTTACTCAGCTCATTTCAGACTATTCACTCACTGACTTATCTCCATGGGAAGAAAGTACTTATGGCATTTTCTTTTAAAGGCTTCTAAGAGATTCGTCAGTATAATGAACATGATGAAATATATGTCCATGACATCTATTTCCTGTAATAAACCAGTTCAAACTATGTCCCCACTGGAAGCTGTGTGGATGAGATTATTAATGTGCAGGGCTGAGTGAAAAGCTGCTCCTGATTAGTTTACTTGCACTATTCAATGCATGCAGGTGTGAGGAGAAGCAATTTTCCCTAAAAAAACAGGACAAGCTCAATGTTCTCTCTCTGGCTTCTCTGTCAGAAACTCATAAACACTTCCCAGCTTCAATTTGAGGTAAGAAAGGTTAAAGCTTCTTTAAATTACAGCAGATATGAAGTCAGTGACTGAAATGATGGCAGCCTGTCCACACGGCCGTCCTCGAGGACATGCTGTCAGTTAAGGATTTGGTTGTAGCCACACTGAAGTTGTCAACGGTCTGAGAACACAATGTCTTGTCCACAGCCATGGGGCCCCTGACTGACAGGAACACCACAAGCCACAGCTCTTCCCGAGGGGCTGGACCTGACACATGACATTGAAGTGCCAAGCGATGTGTTTTAAGTGCACTTACCACAGTGTGCCTCTACCACATACAGATTTAAAACAGGTTTAGTGGTGCTCTTGATGATCTTAAAGGTCTTTTCCAACTTTGTTGATTCTATGATTTAGATGGAACTCAGGCTACTATACCCAAAACTGTACTCTTTTCTCTACATGCACTGATCTGGGCTCCCCAAATAAACAGAATGCCAAGAAGTTAATACCACCAGCACAGCACCATAACTGTTTTACATGGCAGCTCTTTGTGTAACCCTGCTGCAGCACATCCACTGCTCTCTCTGTGGTTCTTCCCACTATCAGAACACTGCACTCAGCTCACTGAAAGTGTAACAATTTGATTTTCATTGCAAGTTATATAAATACCATGCAAAATATATACATGTGGTTGCATTTTCCTATACAACTACTGTATTAATAACTGCTCCAGGCACTGCAAGAGGAACTCCAGCTTGTGTCAAGAGCACAAGTGTGATGAAGAAGGGCTGAGGGACCTGGGGGGGTGTAGTCTGGAGAAGAGAAGGCTCAGAGGGGGACCTGATCGCTCTCTACAACTGCCTGACAGGAGGATGGAGCCAGGAGGGGGCTGGTCTCTGCTCCCAAGGAACAAGGGATGGGACAAGAGGAAATGGCCTCAAGCTGCCCCAGGGAAGGTTTAGCTGGAGCTGAGGAACAATTCCTTGCCCAGAGGGTGCTCAGGCATTGGAACAGGCTGCCCAGGGCAGGGCTGGAGTCACCGTCCCTGCAAGTGTTCACAGCCCGTGGAGCCGAGGCCTCAGTGCCAGGGGTTAGTGGTGGCCTTGGCACTGCTGGGAATGGTTGGACTGGATGAGCTTAAAGGACTTTTCCAACCAAGTCAGTCCTATGATTCTATGATTCTAAGCACAGCCTCACTGCAGTGACAGGAGAGCCAGCCCCAAGAGCAGACCATAAACATCAGGGAACATGGGTGCTAACCATGGGTTGATACACGGCTTTGCTTGTACACCACAAACTCCTTACTGCTCTCTTGCAGAGGAACCACTTCAGCAAGAGGGACTGCTTTTGCATCCTGCCTCTTCCAGCAGAGCTGCAACGGTGTCTGGGCTGATACACAGATGGTGAACAAGCCACATGCCACTGAGACAACTTCCCTAGGAGAATTCCCACTGCAAGGAGCCCCAACTGAACAGCCCAGCCTTGGCTGGCAGCCCAGCACTGTACCCTAAGCTAACAGTAACTCTTCTATAACGATTAATCTAATGGGTACATTTATAGTGTAAATGCTGTATATACCCACTGTAGATGCTGACATCCACTGTAAAGCCACTGTGAATGCTGACAGTGATTTGTTGTTTAATAAATTATGGGTCTGATTTCCAAAGGCAGCCAAGTGCCAGCTCCGTTCCCATCAAAGCCATTAGGAAAAATCTCTCCTGATTTCAAGTAGTCAGATGAAAACTCAGGACTTCTGAAAATTCTTAATTATTTGGAGATGTAAAAGCTCACTGAAACAAAACGAGTATATAAAGGCAGAAACTGCTTAAACAACTCTTTAGATTGTCATCAGACCAAACTTTGCAGTTTGCAGGTATTTCACATGAAAGCCAAAAGGAGCAAGAGAGAGAGAATTGAGATCCGTAACTCTCGTTTCCTAAATCCAGATAGAACCCAGAATGACTGAGTCTTAACCTTGCCCTGAAGCATCACACATGGCAGTACAATGTTTCTTACAGAAAGGTAGCTATATCTTGTGGCAGAAACATGTAAAATTTACATGGCATGAATAATTAAGAAGATATTAATAGATGCCATAAATAATAAGTCTTATGAAAATAGCATCACATACATGTTTTAAACCCCTTAACTGCAAGGGTCGTAAACAACAAAGTACTTGCAGGAAATCATTTTTACCTTCATAAAACAATCTGTCATTTTACAGTGGGGTTATGGCAGTCACTACCATATAACCAGAGCTTTCCCAAGGACAACTTAAAGTAGCTGTTTTGTTGAAGTACATATCAGATCTGTTACCTTCACTCAGGACCTAATCCTGCACTGGCATTCGAAGTTGGCACTAAGAATGCAATTGTGTATCAGAGCTCCCAGGACAAAGCCCATACCCTGAAGAAACCCCAGTTCAGTCCAAAAGCATCTCCCATCCAGTTGCTAGCACATGTAATCCTCAGTCCCTAGATACTTCAGTATGTCCCAGAAGCTAAATCCAAAGGTATCCAAGCTATATCCAAGGTATTTCCGAAAGCAGGTGAGAAGAGCAGCCTCTGTCAGGCTCCTGAGCACTTTCAGCGCTTAAAGAGCAGAAACCAGTAGCTGCAATTCACACAGAACTAACAGGACTTCCCTGCCCTCGAGGCAAAGGTAACACTTGTGAGAATCTAAGACATAATTACTACAAAAATAACTTCCTGCATGAGGTTCTACAAAGGTATTAGGTAAATGAGGGGCACCTAAAAAGCAGTGACATTTGCTGATTCAGTTATTTGGGTGCAGCTGCTGTGAATCACAACAGGCTACGATACAAAATAGAGCAGAGAAGGGACGACATCGGAAACCAGCCACAGCTTTAGTATATGGGCAGACATCTCTGCATATCAGAAATGGTTCTTTAGAGCAGAATACTGAGCTCTCAACACAAGAGCATGTCCCACCTGTAACTGCATTCCCAGCTGAGATCCCAATGGTGAACAGCCTGAGAAGCAAGAGTATTGCCATATGCCACCCATCACCCTCCCCACTGCTGCCCTGCACACAGGCAGCTTCAGAAAAGCCACCTCTGAGGAGCTCATCCAACCCAAAGAGCAGGTAGTGGCACAGCAAAATGTCCCTGCCAGGACACCAGAGACCTCACACAGCAGATTTCACCTGAGAATAAATGCTTTGGTGTTTGAGTTATAAACCTCCAGAAATAGGACTTGGAGATGATCATTTTCACGTTCCCCTGCTAAGATGTTACTCTAAAAAGAAACTGCTAAAGGGAGATCTACTACCTAAGGTAAGATTAAAAATAAGGTTTCAGGGCATGTCAGTTCATTGCAGAGTGGGTATGTGTTTAAGAGATCCATTTATTCCATGCAGCTGTATTTCTCCCTGATCTTCCTTTCCATTAAATTATATTTAGAATTATATTTAGAATTACACACTCAAACCTGTAGAGCTGTGTCTGTCTTTTTAAGATGCTTTCTAAACCAATTTTCTCAAGGATTTCTGAACCATCTGAACTACAAATTCCCCCATTTTGCAATTTTACAGATCTTTGGATTTTTAAAGAAATGCTTAAACAAAATCAAGCTTAAAAAAAGTACCTGCTAATAACAACCATTTGCTTAATGGGAGTTGTACAGACAGTGCAGTAAGAGATTGCTTACATCTGCAAACAGAACCCATTTATATAAAAGTGAGTCTTATAAACCACTGCACAGAAATCTATGGGAAATCAATGCCCACGGTTTCTACTAGGAAGTAGCAATGAATTATTATTTATCCAAGAAGTAAAATAAGCTTTTCCCCCACTGTAAAATATGAAGGCCAGATTCAAAGCCTTCAGTCAGTGAAGCTCCTCACTGCCTTCTTTGGGCTTTGGATGACACCCTTCGCCTGTCCTTAATCTTGTCAACAAATTCTATTACATCCTGCAAAGAAAATCCTGTAGTTGTCTTAAGTATACCTAATCCACAAGGACAAAGCTTTAATGAGTTTCTAAATTTATATCGTAAGAAGTAAAATAAAATAAAATTAAAAAACCCCTGTGACCTAGAATCTATTCAAAGCATGGCTCATCTTTTTGTGGCCTCCGTGCGCTCTCCTGTGGTGATGCCTCTAGATCAGATTTCATGGAATCACAGAATCCCAGGCTGGTTTGTGTTGAAGGGACCTTCAAGCTCATCCAGTCCCAACCCCCTGCCACGGGCAGGGACACCTTCCACTAGAGCAGGTTGCTCCAAGCCCCTGTGTCCAACCTGGCCTTGAACACTGCCAGGGATGGGGCAGCCACAGCTTCTCTGGGCACCCTGTGCCAGCGCCTCAGCACCCTCCCAGGGAAGAGCTTCTGCCTCAGAGCTCATCTCAATCTCCCCTCTGGCAGGTTCAAGCCATTCCCCTTATCCTGTCCCTACAGGCCTTTGTCCAAAGCCCCTCTCCAGGTCTCCTGGAGCCCCTTTAGGCACTGGGAGCTGCTTTTAAGTCTGCCCTGAGCCTTCTCCAGGCTGAACAAGCCCAGCTCTCAGCCTGTCTCTCACATCCATGAGCTAATAGGCAGCAAATAGGAAATAACTCTTGTGCTACACAGAAATACAGTTTTCACCATATCCCTCAGAAGACAGCAAAGGGCCAATGCTCTGTGTACCCACTGTCACTGCAGAGCAGTCATCACCTCGTCTCCCCGCAGGCGTGTATCTGACAGCATGACATCATTCCTAGATGGGAAGTGCTGGGTTTAGTAAAAATGAGAAGTCAAATAAACGAGGGCTGGAGCAGCCCCCTGGGAACAGTAACAGCTTCTCCTCGGCTCTCACTGTCCATCCTTTAGGTGGTTTAATAAACGGCAGGATATTGTGTATCAGAAAATGAAAAAGATAAAATTCGTAAGAACTTCTTGTGTTCCATTGAGCTTGTAATTTGGCAGTTGTGTAATTTAAAAGAAGTGAACAGTACTTCCCATGCAGACTCGATCAACCTGAGAACAACACCACTCCAGTCCCTTACCCAGGGTTTATTACACTGCCCAAAAAATGATAAACAAAAGCAAACACCAACCTCTCACTTGTTTTTATTCAAGATTTACATTCCTTCCAACGACCCCATTCTGTACCCTACAGGAAGCTGCAAGTCAAAATCACTTACTTAGTCCCTTTTTATTTAATTTCTCAGTTAAATGTATTCCCTTTAAGGTAAATAAAATAAACTGTAGCTGGTGAGTAGCTAGGGGAATGGAAGAAGGGTGGGTGAATCCATCAGGAAAGGAAGGGAATTTCCTCTGCTCAGACCTGCATGCAAAATGTACAGAAAAATACATGACAATATATGAACAAGAAACAGTGTATTGATCACCACCCTGATCATTACAGCTGCCTGGTGATCATCACAGTGCCTTTGCATCTCTTTATTCTCTTCTTGTTTTTCTAGTGTATACAGTCTTTGCGGGAAGGACAACATTCCTTTGGTTTTCCCACTGCCAGGCATGTTCGGGAGACTGCTGCGATTTAGCCCTGTGGCTCTATCAGGCTAACGTAGGATACAGCTGGGAGGGCCAAGAGAGAAAGCAGCAGAAGGGCAGCAATCAACAGTCAGTGCAGGAGATGAAAGTACAAACCAATTTACTGAGCCTTCTCTGTTCTTGAGCAGATTTGGGTAGTGCTTTTATGGCTTGACTTGGAATAAGTTGTGACCACATGAGAAACAGAGGGCCAGGACAGCAGATGGCACAGGTCAAGAAGATGTAACATGAAGACATCACACTTTCTGACCCCCAGTGGTGATAAAACCATCCCTATTGATGTTTTGACCTTCTCCCACCTGGT
>NW_009938137.1:27351-32785 GCF_000696875.1 Nestor notabilis | reverse complement strand
AAAGACCTACCTTTTGTCAGAATCAGTGAGGTTGTAGGCATGCTATAGCGGGGAGCTGCCAGGCACACAGCAATACAGAGTGCTCCCCAATCACATCACTGGTGAACAGAACTGAGGGGTACAACCCCACACCAAACACCTCTTGTACTGCCCACCTCTTCCTTTTTGGTCCTGTGGCTTCTTCCCTCCTAATAAGTCATGAGTAATGCCTTTGCTCTCATTTATGGATACTGCGGGAAGGCTTCTCCCTTGTTTCATATTTGTATTTATTCAACCTGTTTCTTAACTGTTCTATTTTTATAGAACCATAGAATGGTTTGTGGTGGGTTGAAAGGACCTTAAAGCTCATCCAGCTCCAACCCCCTGCCACGGGCAGGGACACCTTCCACTAGAGCAGGTTGCTCCCAGCCCGTGTCCAACCTGGCCTTGAACCCTGCCAGGGATGGGGCAGCCACAGCTTCTCTGGGCACCCTGTGCCAGCACCTCAGCACCCTCACAGGGAAGAGCTTCTGCCTCAGAGCTCATCTCAATCTCCTCTCTGGCAGGTTAAAGACATTCCCCCTTGTCCTATCACTGCATATAGATATACATATAGTTTCATATAGAAGTCTGCATGTATCTTTAGAATTCAATCCATATGGCGTTACTTCTGCACATATAGCCTAAACAAAGATTCTACTTGCAAATTCTCTTAATTATAACCATCCACTTGCACTAAAATATGCTACAGTGTTTAGTGCTCACAGACTTCAAAACCCTCAGGATGAGCTCACCTCAAGTGTAAGCCAAAGGATGCACACTAGCTGTGCCTACACTGCAAATACAGGCAGACTCTTGACAGAAGGATCCCCAACAACCAAGCATGTCTCTGTGCACTGAACTGATCTATTACAAAAGTAAGTAACTGGTGGAATAGGAGTCAAGTGTGGTGAGAAGTGAAGGGTACTTACGGGTATTTACCCACAGAAGGGTAAATACAGCCTTTAAGTGGACAAGTCAGCTTGCAGTTTCAGATGCTCTTGAGATCAGACTGGTCTGTCAGGGATTAGTTCAAGACGCTGCAGAACAACAGGCAAACACCCCACCACAGGCTGACGCAGGTTACTTTGTCCCTCTTAGCAGGGAACACATCCTGTTCTTTAGGAGCCAGAAGTAAACAGTCTTGAAATGTAATTATTGTGGAACACAGCTTGTTCCAGTCAGTCATGATGACCCTGAGTATCCCAATATCCACGTTTCAGTCTTGTTTCAATTATAAATACCTTTTAAGTATCATCTTTTGGTTGTAAATTTTATTTATGTATTTAAATAACATGTTTGTTTCTTACACTGGTTTTGAATTTCCTGCTATTGTATTTCATAGAGTATTTATGAAGTATATCATAGAGTAGCTAGAAGCAAAACAAAGCTTCAATCTGCCTTCTGCAGCTACTCACTGTTTTCAGTTATTTTTCTCCTCCTCTTCTCCTCAGACATTAGAGTCTTTTCCAGTTGTCCTTCACCAATTAATGCTTTTTTGTCCCCAAGATAGAGATGACCAGAACTTTACTTACTAGTTACAATAAAGGTTAAACAAAATATGCACACTGTACCATGGAACCTATCAAGATCTTTGCTCCTTCTAACCAACACTGAATATGCACAGGGCCTCCTTCCAGCTCTAACACCCAGATTCAACACGAGTATTGATAATGCCATCAGTTTAGCACTGGGAAAAGTGCCTTAGTTATTTTACATCCCTATTAAAGTTATCCCTATCCTAGCTGGACACTACAGTGGTCACATTTAGGCCACAAACAGTGATGACAGGCCACTAACAGTGATGTTAAGTGATGACTTCAAGATCAAGTTGATCTTGAATCAATTTGCTTTGCTATGGACCACATCTTGTCTGAGTTTTTTTTCTAGGCACGACTTACATGTTAAGCAAACACGACCCACAGTGTGGTTTCACTCCCAAACACATTGAATCTTTCTCTAAAAAAGTGATGGAAGGACAAATATTTGAGAGCTCCTCTGGAGAAAATCTCTGTTCAATTGCCATTTTAACTGGGATTTTCCTCCTCACACCTTGGTTGTGAATTCTGCAGATGCTCCCTTTGTTCTCTTTCAAATGTCACTCTCTTTTCATGTCCTGACCATGTATTTAAAGGCAGTTTTTCTTAGTTGGTAAAAGGGCATTTGAAAACATAGCAGTAGTCTAACATTTTCAGTTCCAGCCCTGTACTATGTCAATTTTTATCTCATCACTTGCCTGAAAGTCCTTTTATTCTTCTTGTTTAGGCATCTACAGACATATGGTAGCAGTCATCTAGAGGCAGAAAGAAGTGATGTGGCATGAGCTTAAAGCAAGCTAAGATTAACAAGCAAAAGGAAAGGTTTTTCACTGGAGGTAAGTGTTAAATATCATAGTACAGTGTCCCAAATACAACAGCAGCACTTTCTGCATGAGTGCATACACTACAGATTCCTGATTTTCAGATGGCAGACTATGGCTGACTCCAGGTGAGGAGTAGTATTCCTCCTCAGTTGCAACGCCAGTGATTTCTGTAGCTTCAGAGTGAAAGTTCACAAGGGGCAACTGATCCCTAGGATCACACACCAGCAAGGAATCAAGCAGCTCCCATTCACCTGCATGGTCAATACTTTGTTGACAGCAAAAAGCACTTCTGTGTGAGTTTGTAGGTATTTATTTGCCTGGTTGCTATTGCAGTGGTATAGTAAAAACCAGGGAGCCCAAGGAACACATACCATCAGGGATACCTGCCGTTGCTGTACAGGCCAGCCTTATGTTAGTGCATAGCAAAATGTAGAATGAAATTACAGGAAAGGGGATTTAGTCTACATGGATATGAAGGTATTTGCTTCCTTTTCTTTAATATAACATGTTCCAAACTGAGAGCAAGGGTCATCCTGCCAGCAAGGGTATAGACAAGTTTGTGTACCCATAGCTTAGGCATGCTTTCAGATGCAAATCAAATGCAGAGTAACGTTTTAAGAGGTGGGTCCTGCTGTTTAACTTGACTACGGCATCTGCATCATATTCTCACCTGTTTGGAAGTTAAGGGATAACTGCTCTTCCCATCCAGACTCCTATGAAGTCCAAGCTGCCACTGAGAGAAAGGCTCAAATATAAGCAACACACCGAGCCCAATAGATGTAAAATACTGGCTATTCTATTTTAACCCAATACTGATGCTTCTTGGATGGAAATTTCCCTTTAACATTGCCAGGAAATATAGAAAAATCTGTCATCTTTTAATAAGCTTTAGTTTTAAACCTTTAAGGAACAAACCTGAAAATTAATGGTGTTAATGTAGAAGCACAATAAAACCAGCAGCTGATAAAAATCCCTGTAAAAATGAAATACAGCTTATTCTTCTTGCATCTTTACATTCAGCTTGCATTTCTTCCTGAAGCTTCAGAAAGGACAGGAGACAGCCTATTTATCAGCAACCCATCAAGCTGGAATTTCAAGTCAGGCTAAAAAGATCCCAAGTGAGCTGCTTATCTATAAATAAAAGAACCTGCGAATACAGTATGGAGCTTGATTTCCTCAGCTCTGAACCCCAAAGCTGAATGGTCAAACCCAGAAAACCCTTGCCATGGTTTAATTTGTCTTAGTTTTAAAGTTCTGCTGCAGCATCGATCACCTCTGGGTTTGCTATCAGGCCTTCCCTGTGCATCAGACTATAAACTACACACTTGGCCCTGCTCAAGCTGTCAGCTCATTACAGAGAGTGCATTCGTAGCTCCAGCACCACTGAGACACACACAAACCACAGTTTTTGCACAGGTTTCTATAGAGGTTGCAGAAAAGCAGGAGTTTGGGGCCAGCTACGCACACCAGGTGCCAAGGTAATACAATAAAGCAGTTAATAAACCCAAAACACAGTGGGAATTTAACAAGATCCATGTACCTGGGCTTCCTTAACAAACATCAGCACTGCTCAGCTTTCAGATGGAGGTTAAGGAGTGATGCTTCTGACTGCAGCGACAGAAGAGTTATGGATCCATAATGCCTCACCTTGCAACCAGATCTACTGTGTGCAACATAGCTTTAGTGAAGTCTACATCACGAATCACACAACATACTGGCTGAGCTTACTACTTAAAATTGACTTATATCTTATTAAGCAGGAAAGTCAGGGTATGGAAGGAAGATGTGAAAGAAAAACTTACGCATCACCGGGATGGCCACTATCCAAATCTTTGCAGCTTTCACAGGAGCTGTCATCTTTTGATGTAATGTATGAAATGGTTTGAAGATCTGAAAATCTAAGCCAAATTCCCAGTCAGTCAGAAGGCTGTTGCACTTTCATGCCACTTCACATTAGCTAAGGAGATGAATCTCATTCCTTAAAATGTTAAACTTTTCTTTGGTGATTTGGCTCACCAACACAAACTGGTGCACGTTCCCTAGGGCTGCAGGGTGCTGGTTGGATGGAGTCATGTTCACAAGGTCCTTCTCTTACTACTGCTAAGGGAAATTAGAGGTTTAATTTTCACAGCTCTTCAGCCAGGAATCATTTCCTTCCCTCCTCATTACAGTGTCTTTGCATGTGTTGTAACTCTTTTGGGAAGAAAACAGAAAGAGAGAGCAGCAAGATGTACTAAGATGTATAAATAAGTAAACAAGAAATCTCTGTTTTCCAACTATTACTAAATAAGATTAAAATAACTCCTGTAATCAGACCCACCTCTTACTGGAGAAAGAAGAAGTGAAGAAATGGCTGGGAGATAAGAATTGGTCTCAAGAAAAGCATCATCATTATTCTCTTTCCACTCCAAAACCTTAGACATACTCAGTCTTACTTGATTTCATCAAGATACTGCCTAGGCAAGGAAAGGATTCCAAAAATAGTGTCAGCACGAAGACTACTTGTACTGCAACATATTCCTGGACACTTCCCTTCTGATCTATTCCTTCTGACACGACATCCAGAACATCACTAAAGCTTAGTATCAGACCGTGGCATCCAGCATCTGATGGTGCAGCAATTATCAAGCTCCTGTGATTGAACGTCTCTCCCTGAGTAATCCCTGCGGACCAGTGCTCTGCATGAGAATTTGACTTCTGGAGAGAACACTGATGATCTACGCTCTGACACAGGACATGTTTCCAAGTCCTGCACATTCAGCATAACTCAAAGCAGCCCTGATAGGAATTGCAAACAGCAGGTTAAAGTTCTGGTATTCTGCAACCTCTATTTACCTTTGAAACAGCTACTATTTATGTCTTCTAGCTCAACAAAAATCACCCTTGGCACATCTCTGTGCTTCCCGGCTTTCTCCCCTCGTCTTGGCTCTAGTACATCTCCAAAACATGACACCAAATCTGCTTATTGTTTTAACCACCCATTGCATTTTGTGTAAGGAATACTGCCTAGAAACTGGACCTTGTACTTCTTCACTCTCCTTCTGCCCTTGAGAG
>NW_009938137.1:22108-27320 GCF_000696875.1 Nestor notabilis | reverse complement strand
CCTGCTGACGCTGCCTACCTGGGAAACCTCAGCTCTGGCAGAGGATTTTGGTTTGATTTCTCTAAGGAAAAAGAGTATGAAAGAAGAAAACCCCAGCAACTCCATCTAATCAATTGCCTTACTCATTAGTCAGGCAAATGTTTTTGGGGGCTTCATGCACAAGAGCTCTATTTCTGTTCCCTCCAAATGAAGAACCAAAACTTCCACTGCAGCTTGTGTCAGCCTCAGCATGTGCACTTCACACACATGCATGGAGTTGTTCTGAATTTCGTTTGGATTTCCAATACAAGACAGACATTCATTCCCTCTTTACTACATTTTTACCATTCCTTTGTCATCCAGCTGGGAAAAGCTAAATGGAGGCATACAGTGCCAAGTGTCCACATGATACAAAGTGCAACATATCCTTGGGTAGGCATCAGATCCGGCTTCTGCCCTGGGATGCAAGCATAAAGCTTCTGCAAGTATTGAAGAGAGGGAGAACTTTATCAAGGTTTAATGAAGATCACGAAGTAGCAGTGTACTGCTCAAGTTGTCTGAATTGCCAGGAGCTGGAATGATACCTGTGCCTTTTGGAAATACAGCAGCTCTCCTATGATCCCATGCACGGCTCCAGCCAACCTCCCATCGCTGCTCTCACAGGCATCTCAAGACCAGGCTATTGGTCCTTCACTGTTTCCTATCCCAAAGTTTTTCCTGTTCCAAGATCATCTGTCATTCCTTGCTGTCTGACAACATTTTTAGCTTTTTAGAAGTTTTAATTCCACTATTTATATTCCCAAAAGGAACATTTTTGATGCACGTGCTGCTCTCAGCCAAAGGCTTTTCTTACCTCTTTTTATTACCCACATAGTCCATAGAACCATTTTTGTTTTGCTGAAATGTCCAAAGAAGGGACACTTTCACCAGCACTGAAATACACAGCATCTTCCTTGTCTTACAGCAAAATCAAGCCCAAGCTGCCATCTGTTCCATCTGTCACATCCAACACTTCCTGCAAGAGAGAGCTCGTTTGATCATCACCCATCTAGACTTTGATAGTGTGATCATAGGATCCTGCCTAAAGGATAGTAACAAATTGTAGTGTTCTGTTTGCAACCATAAGGTATTTTTAACCTTATTGTGACGAGATGCATGCACAATTTCCCCTATTATTCGTAATAATAACAAATAATAAAACATTGTATTAGTTTTAGTATTATTATGTTGTAAAGAAAGTTATGAGTACACCATGGAAACAGAAGAGAAACTGAAGCAATGTTCGCAAAAGAAAACAGTAAAACTTAGTCTACCATTGAGAGCAAAGCCAAAGCTGAGTGGTTCTGAAAGGAGCTCATGCCTTGAGCATCCTGAATGACAAGTCATGTCCTACGGGACATGTGGGAAACCTGCACCAGGGGGGAAGCAAAGAGATCTCAGATTTCATAGAATCCCAGCCTAGTTTGTGTTGGAAGGGACCTTAAAGCTCATCCAGTTCCAACCCCTGCCACGGGCAGGGACACCTTCCACTAGAGCAGGTTGCTCCAAGCCCGTGTCCAACCAGGCCAGGTCTGTTCTGCTGTGTCCAGACAGTCCCATACAATACCAGTACAAACAAGTTAGGATCATTTCTGAGAGCCAGTGAAGAGCCCACAGAGATTTGGCTGCTGAGGAAGACAAATAAAACTATTTTCAACCTAAGATAAATTTCTCTAATATAAAAAGATTTTTCCATTACAGAAGTTTGATGACTTCACATTCCAAAAGTCAATAATTTGAAATCATTGTTTTATGGCTACACTGAGCACAAACCTTAGTCCTTGGAAACAAACCTGTGTCTACGGCAGCACCAACATTCATTCACCTTTTACAAGTTTTCCAGGGGTGAAGACTGAGATGCCAAGAGTCCTTTAAGGAAACTCTTTCCTATCTACAGTTGTTCATCAGTCAACCCCAATGTAAGTATGAAAGTCCAACCACTGATCAGCCTGATAAATCCAAGCTGACAGATACCAAACCAGGGAGATGCAAAGAGAATAACCAGGATTGATTTTTACCAAACAGACTATTCACTGGTTTCTTGCACTGCAGGTATCTGTCGTGCACAGCCATCAGCTGTGAGCAGCTCCGAGTCAGAGGGCATCACAGTTGTTCTCATGCAATCAGAGTATGGGCCACTGCAGAGTCACCTGATAGTTACTCACTTCACCAGCCAGGAAAGGCAGGAATCTGGCTTATATCTTTTAAAAGACTTTAGCACTTGATTTTCTGAAGGTGTGGAAAGATACATAAGGGAAACAGCATTTCCAAGAGAGAAAACAGGTCAGAGAAGGGAGGTTTTACCCCCGAAGGGGAATGATCTCTTCTTGACATAGTACTGGACCATTTCCATCCTCAGCAGGTGTTTTTGCTTATAATTACATTTATTTTATCTTCCAAAAATATAACACAGAAGAGTGGCAGGGACAAGGGGCAAAGAGATGAGACAAGAGAAGGCTTCAGGGGAAACCTCAGAGCAGCTCCAGTGCCTAAAGGGGCTCCAGGAAACCTGGAGAGGGGCTTTGGACAAGGGATGTAGGGACAGGACAAGGGGAATGGCTTGAACCTGTGAGAGGGGAGATTGAGATGAGCTCTTGGGCAGAAGCTCTTCCCTGGGAGGGTGCTGAGGTGCTGCTACAGGGTGCCCAGAGAAGCTGGGGCTGCCCCATCCCTGGCAGTGTTCAAGGCCAGGTTGGACACAGGGGCTTGGAGCAACCTGCTCTAGTGGAAGGTGTCCCTGCCTGGGGCAGGGGTTGGAGTTGGATGAGCTTTAAGGTCCCTTCCAACCCAAACCAGCCTGGGATTCTACGACAGTTGTGATAAAGAGAAATAGGTGCTGTGATGAGAGAAGAGGAAGTGAATCTGCTCCTGGACTCGAAGCAGACAGGGCTTTGTCTGCTGAGAAGCACACTGCAGCATATTACAGGGGTTTCTGACAAGAAGTGAAGGGTAACACTGCACACGGTGCTCTCTGCAAACACCACCAATGTTTGCAGAGAGCCTTGGAAGAACTTTAAAGCTCTTGGTCTTTGAGACTTCAAATACCAAGCAGAAAGGATCTCAGTTTAATATTTCAACCTTTACCTTCACAGTATTTATGACTGACTCAAAAGATAACGGTTTTTCTATCACTAACACCCTTGTGTTCTTTCCAGAGCTTAAATATCCAGGTAAGACCCAGGCTGACCCTGCTCAGCTTACAAATGCTGAGAAAAGCCTTGCTTGCAGAAATGCTGCTTCTTTTCTTTTAAATAAAGAATTCAGTTGTTAGCTCAGTCACTGCTGAGCCCTTCTGTCGCTCTGGAACTACACGAGAGACTATGCATAAAGGATTATGACCCAACCTCTGAACAGAGCAGACTCATGGGTTCACCTGATCTCTGAAGGGCAAGGACCAAAACCATGAAGCACATGAGGAATTTCACCTAAGTCCAACATGTTCAGCCCTAAGGCCTGATGCTGCTAAGATGTTCAGAGCTGAGCTGCAATTTATTCCTCCAAAAGACTCTTCCATGCAATGATCACCTATAGGATCCAAGACACATCACCAGCTTCTTTTATATATTCAAGTTCACCAAAATGAGACTTCCAGTACAGGTTAGCTGTGCACATTTACATAGCTCCGAGTTTTAAGGAACCCACTCAGGAAGCAGCATTGGTGTTTTCAAATCCCCACAGGGCAAGAGTCAAACCCAAGTCTTGTTTGCACGAGGAGAAACCCCAAGGCTCTGTGAGAGAGTTAAAACCATACCACATCCGATCATTCTCTGTAAGAGAGGATGCTTCTACCATACCTCTCCCCTTCCATCTGCTGCTGGATAGACTCTCCTCTCAGTTTTCCAGGCTTTCCCTGACCAGGTGATCTAACCAGGTTATTCTCCCCAGAAGTTAAAGGGTGAAACCAGGAACATAACTTGGAGCTGAAAATTCCGCCAGTAAAGCAAGGCCCATGTGAGCATTTCACACTGACTGCCTGGGGTTTCAGCCTGAAGTCTCTCATCTGAGAGCAGCGAGAAACTGCTGTGGGCAACAAAGGACTATGGAGGGAAGGGTGATCTATACACTTAAGCCTAAATTTAAATCATTCCCCTGAGAGCTTTAAAGAATAAGAGCAATAGTTTGATAAGGAACCAGAATATTGTGAGCTATAAACATCTTCTGCAGCATAAGCTGCTACTAGATTGGGTTTGTAAAACACCTCCTGAGGAAAAGGGAGGAATTCTTGTGAAAAGCATGATTTTAAAATCTCTCAGATGTTATTTTTGAGTTAGTTCTTTAGAAGTTATGTTGTTTAATCATATAAGATTCCAGGGGGGTACAAACAAATGATAACATGAAGAATCCACTGAAAATTAATTCTGTGTGTAGGTTCTACAGTTTAAAAGGTAATAAATCACCAATCACCAGCACGGGACCACAGCTTCTATTTCATGCATGAAGCAGCACTTCATCATGGTAAATTTAGCCGTGTCTTATTAAACTGAGTGCAGTCTCTGGCCAGCAAGTAGAACCTCAATAGCTTTGCACATTATATTCCTCAGAGCTCAAAATAAATCAAAGTCTCAGCTTCATGGACCTACGTGGTGTTTAGAAAATGACTTAACCATTTCAGCTCCTGAGCCACTCACCAAGTGTGGGGTTGGTCTCCAGACTAAAAGTTAGAGGAAGATCTCTCCTCACCCCCCGTGGTTCTGGCCTAACAATCATGGTACTGAATAGAAAGTTAATTTAGTCCCATGCAATCAAGTAGATTTTGTTGGTTCATTTGTAGTGAGATGGTTTTGATTTGGGTTGGGGTTTATTTTGAGTGTCAGTGATTTAGTCTATGCCAACAGAGAAGCAGAGTCACAGGCAAACCATGTGGCTGCATCCTGTTCCTCTAGAAATCAATGGCAATATTTCTACAAGAGGATCAAACCATGTTTGATCGATTTCTCATTCGAATTCATTTATTCTTTCCACCAAAAATGAAATTAAAGCAATAGAAGCATTTTCCAAACCCCTCTGTCCCTTTCCCCCATGGTTTATCATCATTCAGTTTTTGAGAAGAGGACATTTTCTCCTCTAAGTCCTAAAGGTTGTGTTCTGTGTTGTCAATTGTACAAGGTTTGATTCCAACTCCACTTATTTCCTTCACTATATACACACTGATTTTTCATACTTTATTCACTATAGGAAGCAAAGATTTAGGGAA
>NW_009938137.1:0-22097 GCF_000696875.1 Nestor notabilis | reverse complement strand
GATTTGACTATAAAGTATGAAACATGTTCCTGTACTCATAAAATGGAAAGAGAATTCTTGTGTGACCAGTTCTTTGCAGCAACATGAATTTCCTCCCCCCTTAGAATCAACCAGGTTGGAAAAGACCTTTAAGATCATCAAATCCAACCTTTCTGACATTCCGTTTTTCTTAAAAATCAAACTGGGGTTGAGCAGGCTGGAAATGGAACTTTGGACCTCCCCATGTCATCTGCTAAACTACAGCACCCAAGTGTGGCCAGGTCAATTGCTGCTCCTGGCAATCCTAATTCTTATTCCTGCTTCAAGGACTCTGTGTTCAGCAAGAGAACAAGCCCAACAATCCTAAGTCAGTATTTCCTTTATTCCATTTTAAATCCCTCTCCTGTGTGTATATGAAATAACATAGGATATACTTGAGTATGGATCTCTCTTCTTTTTTTTTACAGCTTTAGCAAAGGAGATGACTGAAAAAGCATATTCTGCTGTTTTCATTCAAGACACCCAAGGACCAGAATATCCAGTGTAAAGATACATGCAACAAATTCACAGAGTGCTGCCAATTCATGTCAACACGTCTGTTCCTGTGATGAACACAGGGTCACAGCACTGGGATCTGAAATGCTCATCACGCTGACAGCCAGAGGCTTCCAAAGCAGACCCAAGGCAACTCTCTTGGCTTTTTATGATTTGAGAGATGAAAACCAACATTTTCAAAAGAAAAGTCTCCGATAAATGTAGAGACCTTTTTCCTTGACGTGGAGCAGTAAAGCTCGGCACCCACCACAGATTTCTGTTTGCCTGTGCTTTCGCTCTGCACCGCGAGGTAAGTCCTCCTCACAGGCCAGCTGGCAGAGACAGGAGACAATAGGAGTCCTTCCACAGACTTTAACCTTACCTAAAGTGATGACAGAGAAACTGCAGCACAGCAGAATCCCACCCAAGATAGCACAATCCTGTGCTTCTCTCCCCCCACAACTTCAACAACCATCACCACATTTCCCCATCCAGTTCTAGTTTCCTAAAAAGCAGTTAAATACTTCATGCAATTCCTTAAGAGCTCCAAACCCCAGCCAAAATCACATTCCCACTAATTGTGGCTTTTAATATATCAGTGACCAAAATCTGCCTTTCCTCCAGGAGGAATTAGTCATCAGCCTAACATTATCCATGCAGCAAGCAAACACTGCTGGCCCTTAGCTGTCACCAAAGCAATGTCAATAGGAAAGAGGCAAAAAGTTATTCCAATCTCCAGAAATGCCACCACAGTTCAAGACATAACAGCTCCAGAGCTACTCACTTGTAGCTGTTCTTTCGAAGCATCAGCTATAGCCTGCACACAGCAAGGACGTCTCAGACTTTCATAATAGTAATTCATTGCAGAAACAGGTCTCATTTCCTGTCCTCAGCACAGGAATAGATTGGCAACACTAGTATTAATTCTGCTTTGTCTCTATTGTTGAATCTCAGACTACCTGTAGATTTGACTATTGAGAGTATTTGTATAGCTACAATACAACCTATAGGTTTACCACACTGTGCATCTTCCTGTGCTTGACCTCTCCTTTTGAAACAGATACAGATTTTCCCACAAGCAGGTTCAGGTCCTGCCTGGAGTTTAGTACTAAAGCATATGTACAGCATGGAAGGTGGAGGCTATGCTTTTCTAAAACAGAAAGGCAATTTCGTGTTAGCTCTGTGCAATTCAAATAAATAAGTAAATATCTATTTCTCTTCTCAGTGACCTTCCAGGGAAGTTTTCATCCTGAGGTACCTTTGGATCATGTTAAGTGTATCAGAGTTACCACTCAAACTGAGAGATTAAAGGTGCTCAAGACACCAAAAGCCACAGGGAGCTCAGAGATGCTACGTAAGTAAAATTCCCAAGTCCCCACCATGAGATGCTCAGGATCAGCACTACAACAGCAGCTACACCACGGCTGGCAGATATTGTAATAGCTGCCCTATTTCTCATCTGATAGAACAAGGGGGGCAGGATATCATCCGATACCTGTGATTGACTAAAACCTGCATAGTCATTAACAAACCCCTTCAATTACTGTATTTACCACCCACAAAGAAGTGAATGTAAGTGGTTGTTACCTGCATCATTTCCAACCATTTCAAGTTCAGAAAAGCTGGAGCTCTGCTTGCCTCTATAATCTAATTCTGCTCTCCCACACCTCCGTTGTCTAGAAGCAGGAATACTATTAAAACCAGTGCAAGTTTACCTAATCCAACTTTGACAAACTGGACTATGGCATTTCCCCTTCTTCAGAGCCTTTCACTTTACAACGTACACACTCTGACTCTGTCCAACCTCATCCAGTTTCTTTTTCTCAAAGAAAACTCCTCAGAAACTTCAAATTCTCTTCTGAGGAACTTTATTGTCTGTGCTCACTAAAACCTTCCACATCAAATAAAGCCTGCTCCCATTACAGCTACAAAACTCCCTCACCACACTCAGGTGATCTTTCCTAGAGGTGGCAATCAGCTTCTGGACCCAGTTTCAGGAGTGAGGAGAAAAGGAGATCCTGTTCAGTGCATTCTTCTCTTTCCTTTCCACTTCCAGCAATTGTGCATTTGCTGCTCCATTTGTAACCCCTCTGGGGAAGAGAACACTCTGCTCCATGCTCCAGCCTCCTCAGGCATGACTGGTGGAGCTGCTCACTCTCCTTTCCTGGATACTGAAGATGCTTCATCCCTTGTAGTGTTTTACAAGGTATATGGGTGGTCAAGAGCTTTACATGGCAGCACAGAGGGAGTCTAAGATGCTTCCCTGCTACTAAGAGCTGTATGGGCAACTCACATTGTGCCTTTAGGGAGGGCCAGCCAGGGTGGGTGATCTATGAAGGCAGCACCTCAGGGAGAGAAAGGCCATTGTCATTTTTTGACTGTTTTCAAACCTGGATTGAGAGTCTTAATGCCAAATATCAGTGTCTTGAAAGTAGGTAGTGAAAGAATAGAACTTCCTGAAAGAAAAGTTGCAAGACTTCCTTCAGATCAGAACATTATGGGGAAAGGGGATTGCTGCCTGCTTTCTCTGGAATAAATTTCTAACTTCCAGATCCGATTTTCATGATACCACTTAAAAAAACCAAACAAGTGCTTCTAAAAGCCTGTGAACTCAGGGGGAACATGCAAGTGCATAAAGTCAGCCACCTGTGTAAATAAAAGTAGTATTGAATCCTAAATGATTTCATTAGGACCATTGGTACCTCCAACATGACAACATGGTGAGCCATTCTGTTTGCTGAAGCAGCAAGATTACAGCACACACATCCTCACAGACGTGCATTCCTACAGTCCCCACGAGGCTGGAACAGGCAAGTAGTCATTTATTTCAAGTAGCAAGGGCTGCTTCAGGTGTTGGTTTAACACAACTTGCCCATACTCCTAGAAGGCACACAATGAGGATGTTTCCTGGCAGCTTGTCTTTCAAACTCTGCCCAATCTTACCCTAATGCTCCTGGATAACAGCTGCTGGGAAGCAACAGGGCAGCACGAGACCTGTCATCAGGCTGGCACCAGTCCTACACCTTCGAGCACTTCCCTGAGTGGCAGGTGATCCGGGTGGTGCTCATCACATACCCACATCTTGGCAACACACTTGAGGAGGACCACATTAAGCAGAACCCTTGCTTTCTCACTGCTGTGTAGGAAGAGTAGTTTTAGATCTGCATCATTCCCTGAGAGAATGGTCTTGCTCATTTCTAAAGTTTATTAACAGGCCAGTCAGCCTCCTGCTCATCATCTGCCATGCTGGGCAAGAGTCTAGCAATGCAGACAAAAGGATACAAAAGTATTCTGGTTATTCTACTCTGACTTTTCCAGCTATGCCAAACTCTTCAGTCTCGGAAACATCTTCAGTTTCCCTTCATTGTATAAAGATGAATGTGTTGCTATTTCACATTTTTAATGCATGTTCCTGACTCAAGGTTCATATGGCTCAGGCAAAAGAAACACTCACCTGGAAAGTGTGTTCACCAGACTGCACACAAAGCATGAGGTGTAACCAGTTACCATGTGAGGAGTCTGGACACTATGTTACAGGATTCCATGTCTACTGACAGTGATATCCCAAGAGTTCAGTTTAAAAAGAAATTCACTATTTTGACCCTTTCAAAGTATCTGGAAGTGTTGTAATAAACTATTTTATTTCTGTGAATTATCTCTATTCCATTTCCGAATGGTGCCTTTGCATTTCTAACTGCTTACTGTTCACTTTTCTTATTCAAGCTTCACAGTTTAATATCTTGACCTACATCCAGTAAACGTTTACAATGACCAGAACGTGATAATCCCATGCTGGAGTTATAAAACTGGTTAAATACATTAGGAATGTTTTTACAGGAGAAAATTATATGGCTCTGCAGAAAATTTTACAAGCAAAGATATTTAGACAAGTGCTACATCAGAAGTAGCACCGTATGTTCCCATACTTGAGCATGAAAGACTAAATGCCTGTAAAATGAAAAGCTACTGCCCTGAGAACTTAAAAACACACCATTATTTCAAGCACCAAATAATCAGAGCAATCTAATTAGGAAGGGGATAATTAAAAGACTAGCAGGTTGCTAAATCATGCTCAGGACACATAACCTGATGTTTGCTCCAGTTTGTAAGATGAAAATAGTAACAGAACCAATCTCTTTAATCTCTGCCCAAATTTGAAACACTAAATTGCACTCAGACCACATCTCATGGTAAGAAGTGCCATTAAAACCTCACTTCTTCGCATGGCAGGAAGCTGCTGTGATTGCAGTAACTTTCTACTCATAACAAGAATTGTTACTATAGTCCTGTCATCACCTATCACGGGCTGGAAATGTTTAGGCTGTCATTTCTGAACGTCAAAGCCTGATCCCCCACTGCGTGCACATTACTATGGAGCTTGAAAATCCTGGCCTGAATTCTGATGGGTGCCATTCATAAACATTTATAGCAATGACTCTGCTGCAGTCACTTTGTACAGGAAACCTCCATCTTTTTGGCAGACAGTAAGAGCCTTTCCCCAGTCTTCCCTCAAACACAGCCACTGCTTCACAGGCTTGAAGTAAACACTTCAGAGTGTAGTGTTTTGATAGATAGCAGCAGCAGCCACCTACCTGCTAGAAATGAGTGTACAGGCTTTCAGCCAAAACATCTCAAACTACACCAGCACCCCGGTTCCTATCCACATCTGCCAAGTTACACAGATGTGCAGGCTGGGGCTTATCATGGAGATTTATATCTGCTAAGCACCACTGGCATATTCACAAGATGCCACATTATTGATTCACACTAAGGACCAAATCACCATCTTGCCAAAATATTGTGTTCTCCTTTTAGCATACAACAGCTTCCATTTTCAAACTCTACTCTGATAAAAGATGAATACTCCTTTTGATTGCACCAGTCAGCAACTCAAAATCCTCAGCTTATAGCTGACTATGGCTCTGATTCGTATCAGCATCTTCATCTCCCAAACGAAGGCAACTACAGCTACACAACTATTCTGCAACACTAAAAACAGGCCACAAGAAACAAGACAGACAAATATAGCTTCCTCTAGTAAAGCTACGACAGCACTTCAAGTATGGATTCACTGTAAATCTCTTTATGGGCAAGGATGCTTTTAAGCACCCTGTAAATGCAAAAGGTACATTAACATCTTCTAATATGCCTGCTGCATTACACACACACACAAAATAGCTTTGTTCCCCACTGGCCTGCTTAGCATACCTCAGAAAACTCAGGAAGGAAGGAAGCAGTGCCTTAAAAGTTGCTTTTGAAAGGAAACACATTGAAAATGTTTGTATGAAGCTAATTGTTCATAAAGGTGTTTTCTAGGCACGTGAGTAACCTCAGCCCCAGATTTTACACCACACTCAAACCAGACTAATGTAAGAAAAAAGCTGTTGGAAAAGTGGGATGACGCAATGCAATAATCAGTAGCAAAAACTCAGGAAACCTGGATTTAAGGTTTGGTTGGTGGCTGATTCATCCTGATTCATTAATTTGTTTAGCTCACGGTTCTTCATACCCTAGATGATGATCACAGTGTTTGCTTCATTGGTAACTTGTTTTGAGAACTACTGATTAAAAACTCTAAGTAATAACCAGGCACTACTACCAGGTGTGTTTACTCAGGTTGACAGCGCATCCTTAGCTCTTTATACACATCAAGGTCTCACCTTCACAAAGCCATTTTCACTGATTTTGTGCAACCATTTTCCTGGCTACCATCATTCATGCATGTAAACTGATGCAAATTCCACACCCTGATGCTATCCTGGTCAACACACCAGTGATCTCCAGGGATAGAACTATCACGAGTTAACCCACCTCCAGCTAAAAAGCCAAAGCTCTTTAGTCAGGAGGTGCTTTATCCCCTAACAGTCACCCAGAAGTGGTTCATCAGCCTCTGCAGGCTCAAACTCCACAGTTAGAAGCTGGAGCAACAAAAGGACTTTCTGACAGCTTTCCACAGCCAGCGAGCAAAACAAAACAGCAATGTCCTCCCCTCCTCCTGCTCCCTGGCTGGTACCACAGTCCCCACCTCCGAGATCAGACGCTTCCTCGGGACCTTGCAGAAGCTCACGTGGCTGACTGAAACACAGAAGCAAGCTTGCACAGCACAAAACAGAGCAAAAGAGTTTAGGCCCAAAAGACTGGGCCTGAATAAGAGCAGACCTACTGCAATAGCAGCTTCCAGAAGATGCAAAAATGTCATTAGTCTGATGATCAACATGGTACAGATTTTCAGTCTTTCCCTGTGCCACATGTTCATGAATTCAGCAAAATTTAAGCATATCACAGGCACACAAAATTCATAGAATCACAGAATGGTTTGGGTTGGAAAGGACCTTAAGATTATCCAGTTCCAACCCCCTGCCGTGGGCAGGGACGGTTCACACTAGACCATGTCACCAAAGGCTCTGTCCAACCTGGCCTTGAACACTGCCAGGGATGGGGCAGCCACAGCTTCTCTGGGCACCCTGTGCCAGCACCTCACCATCTTCACAAGGAACTTCTTCCTTACATCCAACCTGAACTTCCCCTGTTCAGTTTAAACCCATCACCCCTTGTCCATCACTACAGCCCCTGATGAAGAGTCCCTCTCCAAAATAGGTATCATTGAACAGTTACTTCAGTGGCTTTCAGATCTGATATATAATTGGATTTGGTTTTTTCAGAGTTTGGCTTTGTGGCTTTGAAGGTTAAGTTTTCTGCACAATACCCCATTAAAAACTTGTGTTCACAAAACCAGAGCAAGGTAATATCATACAAGGTCTGATGATGCCATACAGAAGGTGAAGGGAACCAACTCAGCAGTGAGGAGCACACCTTGGTGGATGCTCAGATCACTCCAAGAATGCTCCCCATCCTATGGGAACAGGTACTGGCAAACCTGCACACAATGAAGTGGATACCAAGCCCTACCTGAGTGGCTGTCACTAAACCCTCACACCTCCACAGTCAGCCTCTAGCCCAGCACACTGGTTTGCAGGTACCAGGCCACATCTTGCATGGTGTGGAGGATAAGCACCACTGGAGGTGAAAGCAGACAGGCACCCCACCTTAGTCAGCATTACACCAAGCCAAGATCTACAATCTCATCCATCCCATGGCCACCACAGATTCGCAGCTGGCTTGAGTCCTGAATCAGAAATACATTTGGATCTAAAGTGATGGTGTTGACATGCAGAAGAGAACTGGGCCTATGATCTGTAGGTCTGAGAGCTACTTCTGATTGACACCATTACAATGGAGAAACCTGTGTTTGTCAAAACATGTGCAACAAGTATCTCTGGATGTGGCTAAAACTAAGGGCGTTCTCAGCTTTATCCTATCCCAGTTCCTGATGAAACTTCTGGAGCAGTGAAGAAACTGTCTCTCACTGCCCCTTCCCCCTGTGTTTCACCAGATTAAATGGTACACAAGTTCAGTACTTAGTAAGCACTGTATTGACAGTCACGGCAGCCAAGGAGCAAACCAACCAGCTGGTTTATTCACTATCTCACTACTCTGACTATTCACACTCCTGAGGCACCCAAATACCACACTGATGGGGAAAAACCCAGGCCAGTGAGGCTCAGGGTTTGGAATTAAGATGCTCCTTGTTCCCTGAAGACAACATTTCCCTATGGAACAGAACACAAACATTGTTTTTCTCATTCCAGGCAGTGAGAAATCTGCTGATCACTTTCTTCTTCCGTTAGAGGTCCTTCCCCATGAGTTTCCAGAGCCTCTTGATTCCTGTTCATGGTGATGTATTTCTGAGCAGCACTACAAGGACAAATTAATCAAAACCAACAAAATTTGGGGGTATTCAAAGCACTTCATTAAAAGTGTTAAATGCACCTTCACAGCCAACACTCTTAACAAGGACAGTGAGCACCAAAACCTCTCACATTAGGTTTAAGTGACATGTGGGTTAATATCAAACATCAATTTATGGATAAATACAGCTGCCAAGTGCACCTCCACCAAACACAAAGCAGAGCCAAGGTTTGCTTCTTTGAAAGTACAGATCTTTCCATGTTGATGATTTCAACAGGTATTTTGCTCTCAAAGCCAACAGGAATTATTGCTCATTCAAACAGTCTTCATTAATCCCTCAAATACCCATTTTCCAAACCGGTATCAGGACCAACACTGTTGATTTTGCCAGTTAAAAAAAAATAACTAGAACATCATCAAGCAACAGAGGTGGAGTTGAAAACGTTGCCCAAGAAACTGTCTCCTGAAGTACACACTTCCAGGTATAGGTTGGTAAGTGTTGACTTGTCTTTTAAGTACAAACCACTTCGCTTAATCTGGATTGTTGTAGAGTTACCATGAAAGAGGCTCAAGTAAGTCCTTTTGTGCTAGGCCTCTTTTTGAGCTTCCTCTTTTCAGTATTCCACTGGTCAACAACTGGATGTACTTGAAGTAGTGTGATCAATACAAGGAGTTAGCACTATCCAACTCATTCTTGACAAAACCTGGATGATGGAGTGACTTGAGAGGATAAAACTCTCAGATCCAACCTTCCAAGTCACTGATCAGTCACTTCCATGCTGTCAGGCAATCCAGCAACTCCTGGGTACAACTTTTCAGCACACTCTAACAGGTTAAGAGATCTTCCCATTTTCTTACATTCATGGAGAAGGTAAAATACAAAAATATCAGTGCTTTAATGCTGAGATTAGGATTTATTTTGATATGCTCAGGATGCTTTAGTTCTCCAAAACATTTGCACATGGTCACAAGCAATCAAAATGTAGCATTCAGCATCACTGGCTGGAGTGTAGACCAGATGTCAAGTTCCAACAAGGAATAATTCAAGTTCTCAGCACCTGTATCTGAAGGAGACAGATTCTGGTATCTTCTGCTGTTTAGTTAAGACTGCAGAGCCTTTGGTCTTGGTGGCTGGAGAGCTGGTAGGAAAAAACCACACTGTTGCTTTCATGGTTTCTTTATGGACTTCAAGATATTGCAAAAACCTAAAATTCAAAATTTAACTTCAGGTTACAAAAAATGCTGAAATGGAACAGGCAAGAGATGAATGACAACACAGACAAGTGATCTCAGAGCACTGCAAGAGTGTGGAGGTTTAAACTCCTTGCTTCTGTCTGGGCATCCAATCTCAGAACAAGTCAGGTGCCAACAAGGAGTGAAGTGCTCAAATACTTCCAAGGATCTAAGCCAGTTTTGAGGTTCTAGCTCACAGCATTCACATGCCTGTGCTTGATGTATGCAGCTGCCTTCAGTGAAATGTTCCTTTCTCTCTCATAAGCAAAGAGTATTTTTAGAGACCCATCCTAATGTCATTGGTAACATTTTCAGACCACAAAAACCCTAAGATGGATTTTGAACATCATTAAGATTCATTCACTGTAAAACAAAAATAGACTCAGAAACCAAGAGGGGATGTGGGTCACCTCCCAGTGCTTTTCTCCAGGCCTACCTGAACTTCTCATAAATGTGAGCTACATGGTGATGAATCAGCCCTGGAGCCCCTGTAAAAAGCAGATATATATATTTTCCTTGAATCCAAGTTTCAAGTACATGCTCCAGGAGCCTACAGCAAGGGCTGAGCAAGGCAGCCTTTCACAATCCACAGGAACAGGCAGTAGAAGAAATCTAGTGAGTTTTGAGGTCACACATCTGAAGGAGCTATTTCTACTGATCAAATCAGAGAAGTTTGGTATTACAGGCATAAAAGCTCTGGAATAATTTGGGTAACCTTGAGGAAGTACCAAAACAGAGGCCTTTAGAAGACATTCAGTACTGCTGCCTACCACATGGCTCAGGATGCTTTTTCAGCTATAATGTGTATTTACTCTTGACACTACTGTGTTTGATTAGTCTAAATAACCACTTACATTACTATATGGACTTCTACTAGTCAGTATTACAAACCTTGTCACCATTTTTCCCTCTCTGTAACTTGATATTTGTAATAATTTGGTGCAAAGTTCATAGAAATCAAGCAAAGGGGTGCAGAAACCTGTACTTGCTGAAGTGCAGAGGTGCAAAACTGCTGGTTCCTTCCTCTCCCCAAGAATATACATAAACCATGCAAATATGCCCAAAGTTTCATAGTAGAACTGACAAGTTGAACTGAGATTATTTGTTAGTCACAGCCTTCACGTAAGTGTTCATCTTTGAAAACAGCTGAGCTCAAAATAGCAGCTTTCCATTCACAATCATCCATCTGAAAACACTTTCGTGCTGCGTACCAAATGCTCACAGACACATCTCCAATCATGATCTGACTCCTGAGTATCTTACAGAATTAAAAGCACTTTAAAGAGATTTATAAACAGACTAAATGTGCACTAGTGTCATTAGTGTATTTATATTATAAATACAACTTCAGTATCGATCCTTCCCCCCATGTTATACTTGTAGAACTAAGCTCTGAAACAGATTACTGTTGTTACTAGTGTATCTTGCTGTCTTTCAGTCCCACTGTCCAAGGCTTCTCCCAGGCTAATCCTTCCCTTTGCTCATTTCATTTGGTATCTTCCTGTTATGACACTGTCTGAAAATGCCATCACAAGTGATCAGATTTCAAAAGAACAACTGGAAATAGCACAGAAAGGGGAGAGAGAAGCGGGGATTTTGTCTCCTCATTTACTTCAACATGCTTTCAGATTTCTTGACTGTGAATGCCCCAAAGATTACAGAAGATTCTTAATTCTTAATCTTATGAAGGAATCAAAAAACACACCATAACTAAGACCCTTCATAGTACTTTAAGTTTGCACTAAGAGTGCAGACCATATTATTAAGTCCTCAAGGCATATTACAGGCCACAGCTGGAGAACGAGTGTGTGGAAAAACTGCCTCCGCATACAAAGGAATAAGGACCAAAAGAACCACCTTACAGAAATTAGAAAATAGGATCAGACCAGTGCAATTAGTGTTTTATATAAATACACACACACATACATATATTTTACACACACACACACACACACCCCAACAGGGATCAGAACCAGCTGTTTTAGACAGAGGCACACAAAAACATCTGCTATTAACAGCAACGGAATGATACACAGGAGTGAAATTCACCCTCAGTTTCTATTAGAAGCTGATGCCCACCTTAGAGCAAATGAATCAGATCTCCCAAACACCAAGGATTCCCATTTTATCCTGCAATTTGTATTACCCAAAGGAACACATAACACTTCTCAGGACTTTAGCTGTTGTTGGGCTCTGTGTCATTGCACAGCAATGAGGGTCTGGCTAAATCTGCTGGTGTGGCTGAAGACCTCAGTTACAACTGAGCATCCTGTCACAATACTTCTCCAAACTCCACGATACAGCACCCTATCCCTTTGTCTTAACTAAGGCCTAATGTCACTGTTATCTCTGGACAGAAAAGATCACTTTTGGTTCCACAGTGGATTATTCTATAGACTCAAGTATCAGGTTGTGGTAAAACTGATCATACCACAAGCACTGTATAATTTGGTTTTAATCTTTTCAAGAGAATGGATGTGGTGTATTAAGATGTATTTCTTTCTGCACTAAGACAAATTCAAAGCTCACTGTTCCAGTCCTAGTGGATTCTCTTAACTGAGCCACCCTTTAACTGTTCAAGAAGCATACAGACAAGATTTATATGAAGAACATGACTGGAAGATAATTCTCAATGCTCTCTCAGAAACTATATATATATATGTATCTGTGTATATAACAATAAGACCTAGCTGTGCTTCAGTTTACCAATTAAAACATGACTTACTAGCTCAGAAGCCAAGCTATTTTCATTGCTAGAGTCATTTTTAGATGTACACAAACCTTCATTTACCTCATTAAAGCCCCTATAATGTGGAATGCTTCACTGTCCTTCACTCCTGTCAGCATCTGTGCACTGGGTGTGAACGGCAGTACAACCTTAACCCCATACTATATGACTGCTGCCCTCTTCCCTATTTGTTAACCAGTTCAGCTCCAATCCCTGCACAACCTGCAGCAACTCCCCACTGCTAACTTCCTAATAAAATAATACATTATAGATCCCATTCATAACTAGAACAGAAGAGACAGGACACTGTTTAACACATGTAATATACCATACAAGGTTGAAGTTCTTAAACAAGCAGCACTTACCAAGAGTTATTATGATATTCTAACTCTGCATTATAGCTGACAGAGTTCAGAGAATGACAATTTAATCACTGTAATATTTCTAAACCCATATTTCATTATTATGAAATCATAACACTTTAACTCAAAGCTCTGCAAAGGACTGTGTTAAATGAGGTCCTGGCCTCAGGTTAAAGGTGCACTCTCCAAGCACAGACTCAGACAAGGCTCTAGTGTGAGGACTCTCCATTCTGGCACTAATGAAATAAAACAGAATCGAAATATGCCCACATATTTCAGGCAGGCAACACTCCTGCAAGCTCCTGTTGAGCTCTCAGAGATAAAAGCAAATATCCTGGGTGACATAGTTTAGTGTGTGGTGTCCCTGCTCATGGCAGGGGGGTTGGAACTAGATGATCTTAAGGTCCTTTCCAACCCTAACTATTCTATGATTCTATGATCCTGCATCTTGACCCAGCCATCATGAGAAATAAATGATATCTGCTCTACATACCAAAACAAACTCCCACTCACTGCTCAGAAAACACAGTATTGTTCAAAACAGGCAATGAAATAAGCAGAAGTACTATAAGTATGTCAGACCCATCCCTGTGTAACACCAGTGAAGTGAGGGGATGCCACAGGGCTGGCTTGCAGCATGTTTGTCAAGGCACAGTGACAACACCACTGTGACCTATTGGCAAACTTTCACTTCTGGAAGTCTGTGGACAAATGTCAGTGAAGTTCCAGCAGACTCCCAGAGCAAGAGCTATGGCCACACGTCTCAAATTCATCAGCCAGCAGAGCTGCTGGTTAAATGCTTGGGAGATACAGGCACTGCTCACAGGTCTGAAGGGAAAGTTGCTGAAGAGGCTCTATTAACACTTCAGTGTAACTGTGGTAAACCACAGGAGCTGAGGGATGAGTAACCAACTCACTGCAGCAGCTGTAGAGTCAGCACCAATTCCCTCCCACCCTATTAACACACACACTCATCACTGACTACTATAGACCTTGCTCTAAAAGATATATGGTGTACTGGTGATGGTTGAAAGATAATATATCTACATTCCCTACTCTGATTCTTGCTTCCATCAAAGAAAAACTGAATTAGCAAAGTCATCTGAGTAGCAGGGTATGCAACCTAAGGGGAAAAGGAAGAAGTACAAGACTTGAAAGTAGTGACTCCACAGAAAGTGCTGTGTCTCACACATGCCTAGGGTGTATTCACAGCCTTGTGAGGAGAGAGATTGTTCACCCGACTCCTTCCCCTGCTTCCCATTGTAACGTGTAGTGCCACTGCTTATCTAGCATCAGCTAGACAGGGGTAGGAGCAAGCCTCTGCCAGCAGCACCAGTCTCGTTGCCACTTTGATCAGCCGCTGAACTTCCCAGTCATCAGAGCACTGGAACGTCCATGTAACTGTTTGAAACTAGGCAAGTGTCTTTGTAAGGAGAGGCATCACTCTTCCTGTTAACACATCAACAGTTCGGCTGGAAGCCGTTTTAGTTGTGGTTGTTTAGATATTTACTAGTTTTAGTAAACACTAAAATATTCAAACCACAACTGGTTTTGTCAGTGAACTTAAGGACATGTAAGTGTAAACTTCTCCCCAAAGCCCCACAACATTAGTTTCTAGTAGGCTCATTGTTTTGGTATTGCAAGACATATTTTCAACTTGATAAATTACTCCAGAAAAAATGAGTTTGGTAATAAATGCAGCTCGCTCCAGTCACATACATATTCACATATACACCCCAGTTCTCTTACAGTGTCATACCCAAAACTAATTTACAAGCTTGACATGAACCCTATGGAATTCAACTGAAAGACTCTGATTAACATGAAGTTTGAGTTCTACACTTCAAATAATAAGCTTCTGGAATAAACAGTAGATTACTTCATAATGGCAAGCAAAAGAATCTATCAACCCTGTAGCCTCTGCTTACACAACAGGTTACTCTCAAGAGTAAAGCTGTATCAGGCTCCCAGTGGCAGATGTAGAGTGGTGGATGCCATCAGGAGAGCTCAAGTCACGCTGCTATTAATGACAGGCAAATTATTTCCATTTCAACTTTAAGGTACATAACACATTAAAAAGCTACACCAAAACATGGATGGCATCATTTCACTCTCTGGCCAGCTGGATGTGAGCTATTTCCACTGGGAGGCTACCAGTTAACTCAGTAATGTTACTACATGTTTTCTCCCTCTGAAGTCATGCTGCAGTTTCCTCTTTTTAGTCAACACAGCATTTTCTGAGTTTATTTTCCTTATAAGAAGCATCTCAATAGCAGAAATTGTTCAAGATTTAAGCCAAGTCTCCATTTAGCCTACACATACCTTTGCTCAAGGAGAGAGGCTGTTGCATTTGTTCTGCAAGAACCCTCACACCTCCAGCAGCACACAGTGTTAGTCAGCAGTTTTACTTCTCCTCATTAATAACCCCAGCAGGAAGCAAAAAGCACGTATGAAAAGCTGCCTGATGCTTTCCTTTCACACAGGAGTCAAAGCCCAGAGTAAAACAAAGGGCTTCTTAAAATAGAAAGTTTACAATAAGTTGCTTTGACTAAACCCCACCACTTAGACCGCAACTGCTGAATGCACATTCATTTATACAGAGCACTTCTACCCCCCACACACTGTCAGAGTCAAACTGTCATGTATTATTCTCAGTTGCAGAAATGTTCTCTTTAAAGTGTTTTTTACCGCTGGTATCCTCTAATTTCAGCAATCTTTCTATCCCAAATAACCCTGTGCCCACTACCTAGAACCTTTAGGTGTGATCACAGCAGAAGGTTGTTGCCATGTTTTAGTTGCTTAGAGCCTTCCAAATGAAATACATGTTTTCAGTTAACAAATATCAAGCCACATTTAGAGCTCTCATCCCAGTTTCTGTCATTCTAAAGGTTGAGGACACCCAGTGCAGAAAAATATGTAGGAGAACCCTGAAGTTTTTAAAGCTTTATAAATCTTATAAATGAAAGCTGACATGTCATACAAGAAAAAAATACCAAGATCAAACCTTTGAGCATAGAAAATGAGAAGAATTATGAAAGGAAATGTTATCACCTCATCCTTTATTCCTTCAGCTGTGCCTATGGACCAAAGAGAGCTCCAGACTGAAGTAACTTCCTGCATACCTCATGACAGCTTAAAATATGCATGAGTCCAAATGATTAATGCACATACCATATCCTGTAAAGCAGACAACAGCTACACATATTTCTGATGGCACTGTAATATTACATTGAAACTGCATTAACTTTAGGTTGAGAGTTTGGCAGAAACCTGCAAACACTCCATTCCCCACATCTTTACATACAGTCAGAGTTCTGGTATAGATTTATTGTACGTTACTCAATACATTGCTTCCTTGTGGTCACACAAGTGCTGACAAGACCAAAACTCCTCTCAGGCCTGATTCAGGGTCCAGTTAAGACTAAGGAAGATGGGACAGGCTTGTACTGAGCCTCTCAAGTTAAAATGTATCATTTTATTCCTTTACTTACAAAGGAGTCAAAAGGTGTTTCTTTGCTATTTGTCACTCCTGCTGCTCAAATAACAGTCCATGAGCACTGCAATAAAATTAGAAGTGACCTGGAAAATAATCACACAGATGTGCAGTCATACTCCAAACCGCAAAACAAACTAGGCTCCACCAACATGATGTAGTATACTTACTACATGATTTTGGGATAGGACTCAAAAATAGCATCCTTTTATATTGCTTATGGGAGTTTCAGGCCAGGTATCCAGACCACTTTCTAATCCCCCCTTTTCACAGTTCCACCATTCCTTACAAGAGATGCAAAAGCTCAGGATTTTCACTACAGCTCAAGGCACAGTTCCCATCTCTACTTGATCGGCAGGTTCATCTATACAGGTCTACACAGAACAGACAAATTAAGATCTATACATTACTTCAGTACTAACAAGTGATAGTGGTCAGCACTTCTACTGCTTCCATATTAACTGTTCTTCACACCTTCACGGCAGCTGGCAAAAGCAAAACACAAAACCCCCAGAAGGATTCAGCCTTGCTGTGAAGATCAAGTATGTTCTTGAAGTTTAAGGCCTCTTCCTCAGAGCAAAGCTGTCAAGAGTTTTACCACTGTCCAAGGTCAGACAAATGTCAGAACAAAGCCTCATGCTTGCATCAAATTATACAAATATGAAAGGAGAGGTTTGACATCCTCCTGGTGAGAGAAGTCCTTTGCAAGAATGGTTATATAAAGCACAGGACAGGCAAAGCTGATTAAAGTCAATAAACAGACTCTCAAATTGCCAGCTGCCCTCTCCAGCATCTTGTGGCCCAAGTCCAAATTGTAGGTAGCTGAAATACTCTGCACAAAGGACACCAGTCAACTCAGGTTTAAAGTAACAACTGCTTCCCTTGCGCTGTTAATAACATGGCTGAGCTCTTGACAAGACTATTTAGACTAAAAAATACCAGGAAGTCCACCATGCAGAAACCCCATCTCTTTGTGCATGAGTTTTAAAACCTTAGATCACCCTTCTTCATAACCAGTGACCAGATTGATGAACATTACAAGTGCAAGAAAGAAGCCATGTGGGGAAGTCTGGTTCCATACTTCATGCTACTTACAGCCAGGTCACTTTTAAACAGAAAGAACTGGATGGAAAAAGAAATACAGGATTTAATGGAAGCTTTTGTAAGACCAACTTTTGTAACTTGAGTATTCTTCATACAATTGTCTTCATACAGTTGTCATGCAGTCCTTAATCATAAACATTAAAAAGAGAAGCCTCTACACTTACCACTTTGGGTTCCTCAGCCCTGCCAAGTATATGCGTTTCCCTGAAAGTAATCCAGATTTATCCCTACAGAGCAGTTAACTGAAGGCATTCTGCAAGCTAATCACCACAGGTAAATGGACCAAGGTGAGAGTGACGTGATAAATGAGGACAGAGCTCACAAGCAGATCCAACAACAAGTGGTCAGTTCCACCAAGGTCAACACAACTTCTACAGCAGCTTATAGAATGGAAAGACATGAACTCCATCCCAGACAATTTACTAAGGCCAAATCATCACTTTCCACAGAGCTTGACTTCAGATCTAAGAGTAAAGGTCTAAGAAATGGGTTTGCAGCTACAATGCTAATTTCCTTCATGAAAATACCTCAAAGCACATCAAAGAAACAGAGTGGAGCAGACTCCAGTAATTCTGCCAAGTCTCTAAGAAGTTATTTCTACAGCACAGGAGGGAGCTTGAGCTCTGGTTTAATAATTTCCTTTGCTGTATTTCATTCATTTCAATATGGTTGCAACTGCTTGTCTGTCAAAATAACAAAATGCTTCATTGTGACTATCTTAAAGCAATTAATTTCAATCACAGAGAATACACAGCTCTTAAAGCTTGTGCTTAGAAGCATATTTATTGGGTATCTTTCCAAAATGCAGCAATAACAACAGAAAACCCCAGCCTTAAGATCTTTCTTAATTTTTAATTTGTTATAATTAAACACATGCAAGCTCAAGCTTTGAGACTCATTTATATTGAGCCCAGCTCTTCATCTGGGGTCTTTTCCAAAGCTTATGGAAAAGGACAGAAACAGCCTTCCAGCAATAAACAAGACTTTTTTACATCTTTAAAGCTACAGGAAGATCAGCTTGGGAAGGTGGAAATGAAACTGAAGACATTCACCTCCATTCTGCTGACTCAAACCTACACAACTCCTCTCTGATGTAAACAGCAGTGTACCTAGGGACAAACAGTTTATATCTACCAACCACGGAGCAGGATCACAGCCAAGAGATGCTCCGTGGTACCTTACACCAACACTCAAGATGTACTTTTCCTTTGCTTTTGTAATCCACTCAACACCTACTGGAAGTACTCCGATTATATCACTTGCTGAAGCAATAATGCCAACACCAGACTTGTTTCATTTCACATAAAACATTATTCCTTTGTCAGAAATAGCTGAAATTAGCACTGAAACTACTTTAGTAATTTTCAAAATGAGTTTTCACTAAAGGTATTGACCCACCATTCATTCCATTGTATATACTCCTGTGGTGAGGTGACAGGTCATCTGTTACTTGTCTCCTGAGGGTACCTTCTCTGCTGCCTCCACTGAGGTGTTTGAGATGCTCTGGGCTCCCTCCATAGTGCTGTTTGAGATGTTCAGGGCTTGTACCCCTCACTTTGTGGAGATGTTCTGTACTTCCACTCAGCGTGTGCTTTTGAAGATGATCTGGGCTGCCACTGCTGTGCTTTTGATGCTCAGGACTACTACCTGGCCTCTGCTTTTGAAAGTGTTCAGGGCTACTACTCAAAACATGCTTTGGGATAGTTTCTGGGCTGCTGCTGCTGTGCTTTTGTTGTTCAGGTGCTTTGACAATGGTTTTGTGATGTTCTGGACTCGGTCCTTTCAGGTGATGGTCAGGACTGCCAGAGCTCCTTGGCTTCTGCAGGTGCTCTGGGCTGATGCTCCGGTGTTTCTGATGCTCAGGGCTTCCTTCACCCCGAGTTTTCTGAAGATGCTCTGGACTAGTACTTGGATGATGTTTATGATGGTCTGGACTGTCTGTGCTTCCCGTGCTAGAAGTACTACTCCCATCACCAACATCTCTGATGTAAGCACTCGTTGCAGTTAACTGGCACAGGCTGATCTGGCTGTCGATAGAGCTCCTGCTGCCTGCTCCACCACCCTTCTCCTCATCCAGCAACACACACAATTCCTTCAGCTCCAGGTTCTCCTTAACTACTTCCTCTTGTCTCACTTCCAGTTCTTTCAGCTTCTGTAAGTATAAGGCAACCTCTTTGTGCATAATACTAGCGCTGTACCTGCCCAGTCTCTGCCATTCTCGGGACACCTTCTTGCCCTTCTGCCTGTCATCATCCAGAAAGCAGCAAAGGTCTCGAAGCTCTTGGTTGTCTTCTTGCAGCTTCTGGTTGATATCCTTTAAGAGAAAGATTATCATGATAGAGGAGTGTCTAAAGTATTAATACTATATAATTATATATACCATTATACCAAAAGAATTAACCTTATGCCATTACAACCCTCACAAAGCCAGTGAACAGCCCTCCTATAAACCCACCATCTGAGCACTCAAGTGAGGCACAAACAGTTGTGTGTGTAGATCTGGCAACATTAAAATAGCATCACGCTATTCGAAGCTGCTGGCCAGTAAAAAGCAACTATCATATGGAGCTAATCTTGAAGGGCTCAAAGACAAACTTCTGATTCAGCATAAAAGTTTTGGATGTTTAATTCATTTTCATGTTAATCATGAGAATAATTTAGTTCCCAGCTTGGCAAAGATCATCACCTCCCTCATGATGATCTCACTCCCCTGAGGAGTATTCACCTGCGAGTTAGTGCTGAACAGAACTGCAAAAGTACATCAGAACTTGTAATCTTGCTTAAATAATTACTTATTAACATTGATGCTCTCTGTTCCCTAAAGCAGATTCACATATAAGGATGAACATTTGAGAGATTTAAAAAAAAAAACCTGAGGGTTTCTTTGGCTTTGTTTCAGATTTGCATGACAGAACCTTGTCAGGCATTACTTAACCACAATTGCTTCAACCACTCTGCAAGAAAATAACCTGCTCTCATAGGTTTTTGTTAGGAGTGAAAATGAAGTACATGATTCCATGCCCTTCTCTGAGTGAGGAACAGTCTGAAGTAAAAATGTTCAAGCTATTACTATAGGAGAATAACGTGTCAAAGAAAACATTTTCAGTATTTCAGCCTCCTAGCTTTACTAGACTAGCTTGCAACCATATTTATCTTTCTCCCATCTATATATTCATTCCTTCTTATGTAAGGTATAAGAAATAGAGATTAGCCTCGATTGTTAAAAAAGGAGCCTTATGGAAATACCATTTTAGCACTCTTTAAAAGGAAGCTTTTGTAACTCCACTGCATGTGTTTGTCTGATCTCTGCCTCAAAACTACTTTGAACTTGACCAATTTCAACCCATATTTGACAAAGAAAAATCTCATTGGGGCTACAAGGTATCCTTAAAAATCTAAGCTGCGAGAAGGATTTTAAATGACCCCACAGTGGAATAAAACAGTTGTGGAAGCCCACAGCTGGTCATTCAGAGGCAGGAGGCACCCATTCATCGAAACCAGGCACAGCTGCTCATTCTTAGTCATGAACCAGTTATTCCACACAGGACAAAGGAGTAGATGTCCAGACACCAACCCATGGCTCACAGACTCATTCTCCCTAATTCCTTTCTAAAGTTCCAGCTGAGGCATCTGAACAAAAGGTGGAAGTGAAACATCACTTAAGGAGTTCAGAATGGAGAGAGGAATTTGTCACTCCTTCCTACACATCTTGGTCTGTTTCGTTACTTATCTGGAAGATGCATAAATCTGTATGATGTCACCTTCGCACATAGCTGTAACTTAGCTTACATTAACACTTTAAGCTTTATTTTCACTATGGTACTATCATGGATAGGTCTTTTTTACCCCCACATTGTCAAAAAGAGGGAGGGGAGACACACACACACTCCTACTTTGGAGAACTTGGGAGATAGGAACAATCTTCCCCCACATGCTATTTATTTTATGCCGTACTGTTATCAAAGATGCTTTCTAAATCTTTCAGTTGATTAAAGCCATTCTGCAAGTCAAGAACTGTCTTCTAATGTACTCTCACATAGTAGTAATTCTAAAGCCCACCCTACATCTGTCTCTCCTCTCCTTCCCTCCAACCTCACCTCATTGAAGGAACTTCCTAAAGACAATGTCCTCTCTCTAAGCAACAAAACATAAAAGGCTTTGTAGTCTAATTTAAGATAACTTTCAGGGTCTGTAATACATGTGTGCATACTAAGGCAGGAATATTATCTGTGAGTAGTCACACCATCTTCCCAATCCTTGGAATTGGGAAGGAAACATCAGGGACTATGTTCCCCACTCAACAAAAGAGTTAAATTAAGAAGGGGTAAGTCATCACAGACTTGGTCTGCCTCCGACTGCAGCCTGCAGAAGCTACAGTATGATCAAAAATGGTTCGATCAGAGATGAGTTATCAGATGTCTTTCTCAGACAATAAACTACGATTTGGTTCTGATCATTCCAAAACAGAGCCCCGGGGTTGGGGTTTCCCCCCCCCTGCCACATGCTGCTCTGCATCCTGGAGATGAGCAGCTTTCTCCAGCAGCCTACAAGATGAGTAAGGCATCTTAAGACAGTGACAGAGAACAGAGTAAGCTACATAAAACCTTTTAAACATCTACAGCTCTGCACACTCTACTCTTTCATGAACACTTTAAGGCAGGGTGGTTTAACCTGCCCCAAAAGCAATGAAGTCTAACACAGAGGTGACCAGACTTCGGGGGTTTACCAACCCAAAGCACGCTGGAGCAGAGCACAGGAGAGCCCTGCTCCACAGCCTGCAGGCGAGCAGGTTGTGCTCTCTTAACCGGACCCTCGATTTTAAGCGGGCTCAGAGGCTATTTATTCGCTCCAGCCCTCGTTCACTTTCCATGCGACTCTCGGTAACGGCTCCTCCCAAACCATCCACCTGCTGAGA
>NW_009938136.1:1045-1253 GCF_000696875.1 Nestor notabilis | reverse complement strand
CCCGCTCCGCGCTGGACGGTTTAATACGGCGCGCAGGGAGGTCCGAGCAACGTGCCGACAGCCAGCTGTGCAAGCACCGCTGCGAAACACACTCCTTCCCTGTCTGCTCGCAGCCGGGGGAAGAAAGATTTAACGTATTTGTTTATTTACTTTAAAAGCAAACATGAAATGTCAGGCACCGCCTGGAAGAGACGGCAGCCCACGGCAC
>NW_009938136.1:493-1020 GCF_000696875.1 Nestor notabilis | reverse complement strand
AGGTGTCAGGGCAGCTCCTAGCCACGTTGCTCCACACAAAATACCTGTTTTTAAACAAAGTGACAATTTTCCAGGGCCGTGCCTCGTTTCCGGTGTTGGGTCAGGGGCCTGTGTGCTCCGTGGCCGATCTCGCTCCAATCTGGGCGCCAGCTCTGTACTGGGGAAGACGTAAAATACGTGACTTTTTCCCTACGGCTGCTGGGTGAAAACAAAAAAGCCCCACACAGCACGCTCACGAAATGACAACAGAGGCTGTCATTGTGCGGGCTGTCACGCAGAAGAGGGGCTGTCCCCATCCCCCCTGCCCACCGGCGGCGGGAGAGCAGAGCCGCGGATGGCTGGTACGCGCTTCGGCAAAACACGTAGGGAAATCCTTTGCAGTTGGTAACCACAGCCGGCTATCAGGGAGCCCGCGCTAGGTTTTGCTTCCAAATCTTGCACCACACCTTGCAGGAAGAGCACCAGACTGCAGAATGCCCATCAGAGCCGCGACAGCCGATGCCAAGGAAGTTTTCTCAAGGGATGCA
>NW_009938136.1:0-453 GCF_000696875.1 Nestor notabilis | reverse complement strand
CCCGTTTGGTCAGCAGCCACGTTTGCACCCACAGTGTTCTTTCTCTTAAGCACCAGCAGTGTGAATGAAGTGGGGGGTCCCACCACATGTGCCCGCCCCCCAGACACGCTCTGGTTTCGGGTCGGTCTGAGGAAGGTGTGTGCCTTCGGGCAGATGGGAGCCAGTCACACACCCGGCTCTCCGTGTGCGTGCACCCCAGGCTCTTCCTCCTCAGGACAGCGAGTGCTACGTCCATCCACAGAGCGCTACCTTTGGTGCTGAGCAAATCCTCGCTGGGGCACCCTAACATTGTCAGCGTTTCAACCGTTTGTTTGGCTGACAGCTTGTAGGTTGATGGGCAAGAGTGAGTTCTCACAGTATGTTGGTCATCACCGTATGTGAGTTCTCACCACGTCCGAGGCTTTCAGCCGTGCTTTTGTGTTGGGGAAAAGGCGCTACTAGAAGAAGACGCCC
>NW_009938135.1:125396-137248 GCF_000696875.1 Nestor notabilis | reverse complement strand
TGCGTAGTCCGGCTGAAGGGGTGCCCCCCGGTCTGAGGGCCGTGAGGACGCTCCTTCCCCTCGCCCCCCTCCGCAGCCAGCCGGGCCTCGGGAGGCGGCGGCTGCTCGTGGGCATTTCGGGCTCAAAAATGCCCCCCGGGTTTCTGTGGCCGCGGATTTACCGTTGGGTTTTGTTTGTTTGTTTGCTTTAATTAAGCGCTTTAAATAACTTAAAATCGTTCACTATCTTTAGGCATTCTTCCTCGGTGGATTTTAGTCTCTGCGGGACTGCTACCACCATGCACCCACGACTGGTAGTGTTGCTCACCAGTAAAAACTAACAGTAAAAATATCTAACCAAAAGAAGTTACTGGTTTGGGGGTATTAGTGTGTGGTCGGGTGGTGGTTGGGGTTTTTTTCAGTTACAGAGGAAGCAACACTAACATCGGCTTGCTACTACAAAGGGTAGTTATGTATGAGGGAAGTAAAAAGCAGAAAGACAAACAGCCTTCTTCAGTTCTTAACCATTTCCCCCTCCTTTAAAAGAAACAACGCCTACTCAGTTTTCCAACAGTATTTGTACCATTTTTATTTGTAAAAATAACCATCTGAATGCATTGCAATAATAGTTTACAGTTAGGGGTCTTCATTACATTAATAGAGCATTCAGTAGTTGAAAAAGTTACTTAAATGTGCTTGAGAAGATTCAGGTTGAATTCCAAGTCATTCCTCGTTTCAAATGTGACATTTACCCAAGTCCTTACACTTCAATTTACAAAAGCAAACAATACAGACAAAACCCCACTGAAACCATCAAACAATATTTTATATTGTTTATTACAAATGTTATGCAAAATATAACACTGGCACCAGATTGTTTCACCATGGTTTGTAAAGATATATTGCACATGCTAAAGCATAAAATATAAGACAAAACCTACAAAACATAAGATATTGGCTTTAATATGTAGATCACTGCATAAGAAACGCATAAAATTACATTTTTTACACACACTCAGATTGTCACTAGTTTAAAACGCCCTTTCCTATAACACTGACCTAAGGTTTACTTTTTGTGTAATAAGAAAGCATTTTCAGCACTGCAAAAATTATACATTATTCCTATAGAAATTTAGCATATTAATTTTCATTTCAATGCAGGTAGAACATACGAAAAGAAACACTTTATACATTCAAAGAAGGTCTGAAATGAAAATTTACTGGTAATATATTGCTTTTATAACACTCAAAAAAAAGAAGAGACAAGTTTCACAAAACATTTCCATATTACACAAATATAAAAAGGCACTCTAATATTTCTTACATGACTAAGAATAAAAATCACAATTTTTTCTTTTAAAATCATCCTCAAGATACATAACCAAATTTCTCAACAGTACAATGGATAAACAATTCATTTCATGTGTTTGTTCTAACTCGATAATCTGGCAGTTGTTTACTGCATAAAAGTACCAAACACATTATGGTGCCCTTTTAGTAGCGATGAACAGAAATCCCCTGAGCTATTTCACAGCAATTTCAGGCAGTCCAGAGGTTGTAACTCAGTATTTATGAGAGAGACTTGGGACCCCATCCTGCTATGGATTCCACCTGCTGCTGCAGTTAAAACACAGGATGAAACGATCCTGCTAATACACCTGGGCAGATGACTGACCCTCCCCAAATACCCTTTATTTGGTGCAGACACAGAAGTTGTCCACCTACTGTAAATTGCAGGATCCTGGGTTAAGTGCAACAATGACATACGATTACTCTAGTAAAAAGTCCACAGAAAGGCAAGGTGATTATTTACAAGAGTAAAATTATACCCATGCTTAAATACCTGCCCTAAATTACAAATGTATTTCTACATGTGATAAATTATATTACAGATTAATGTACCAGCATACCAAAAAAGGGATTCTGGTAACTCACATGAGATGTGGGAGAGGCCAATACTGAGTACTTCCAAATGTCTTGCTCATGACAGTTTTCCTCCTAAATACAGCATGCTCAAAACATGACTTTCACAATGCCTTTAAAGATGCTAACAAATCATCTCTTTCTATGATTTTGGGAATATTGCATACTTAGATCATTGTTAGTTTTAGAAAAGTTTAGATTTGGTTCCTAGAAGGATCAAAGTAATTCAGTAATCACCTATGCTTCTATAATGTTGTATAATCATTAAGAGGCAGCACTTGTTGCACTACACAGCTACCAGGTATTGCAAATATAACGAAATAGTTTCAGCAGCTCTGTATAGTAGCAAGTAAAAATACTGATTCTTATTGTAATGGCTGCTTAAAATAAATTATCATCCTTTTTGTAAAAAGGAATGTTTTTCTCCTAATGAAGCAACGTCATGCAGGAGAGCGTAACTTGGTGTATTTCAGGGTGACTGTTACCTAATCCTGCCAAGCAGCCTACCTACATCTCTGGTTACTATAAGACTAAAAGGCTGATCCTGCTCATAGATGGGTGGCAGCCATTTCCCATTTGTTTATTTCTTTTCAGTGCCATCATTCCACATTAAAAAAGCAAAATTTAGGATGAAGACACCACTGAAAACTTCAACAATTGATCTCTCCTCTTATTTTCAGTGCGTAGAGTAAGGTGGTTATTGCTATTCTGCAACTTTCAAAAGGAAAAATGTTGAGAAAAATCCATCATAAAAATGCTATTCTGTGCTATCTCTGAGGAGAAAACCAGGGTTTCAGGTGCTCCATCATTGTGCTGCAGAAAAGAGACAGTTGAGGGAAAAGAAATGTTCACCTTTAGAGACACTATCCCTTGTGATTTTTTGTGGTAAACTTAGAAATTTGTTAATGTTCAAGGAAACCATTCATTTTAGCAAGGCAAAATAAATCTTTTTCCTAATTAAAGAACTGGAATCTGCCACTAGATTTTTAACAATTCAATGGAACATGGCTAAAAGCTGCAACTAAAATAAAAATTCCTTACTTTTAATTTACCCTGCCAAAAACATGCACTGAGGACACTCATCTCATCCTCCCAGCACAGAGGTAGCTCCGCAGAGAGCCTGGGTGTGAAGCCACACCTTGACTCCATGCTACGCTACTCTTTCTCTTTCCCCTCTCCTATTGCTGTACAGTGCTCTCTCAGTTGCCTTGATTTTAAATGAGGGAAGGTGCTTTGCTTTCTGCTTTTTACCAACATAGCCTGTGGACTTAATCTTTATGTTCCATATAAGACGGGCACTCTCCCAAAGTGCATCAGCCCTTCCTTTTTCTACTCAGGCTATGAGTCTTGCCTAGATTCACATTTCATTTCACATCATGCCAAATAGTATGCACAAATGCTAACTAGGAGAACAAGCCATAGGTATTTTTCCTGGGCATTTGTTTCATTGCAAATAAATATAAACACATTTACATTAAAAGTAGATGAACATATTCTTTAGTCTGGGAAAAAACCCAACTGGAACTGTGGTCAACACATCATCAGTTACAAATGTCAGCTTGAAACCTGCGCCATAAAATGTAAAATTCACTCAAGACTACTCATTACCTCAAAAGTTTATATTTTTATGGTTTAGAAAAAACTAGTTCATTATGTCACTCACATTTGAAGAAAAAATAAAAGTAGGAAAGTCTTCCATTTAATTACTGAAGCATTTTGGTCCTCTTGGTACAGCTGATTAGTTCATGATAGCTTTTTGTTTAGTTTGGTTTTGTTTACAAAGTCTTATTCTTCCTTTTGTACATCTGTTGCAGGTGAGGGTCGTGGTCCATTTGACCTAGAAACTTTGGCAGAAGGAGTAAACATATTCACAAAGTTGACATTGCTTTAAAAGCTGGTGACAATAGGCTTTTTTAGCATGTATCTCCAATCCCTGCACGGTACACTGCCATGTTTTCTGGTGTTTGGTAGTTCAACTTTTGGTGTTATGCTTTCATTGCTTTATCTTTGCTCTCTTAATCCAAACACTGTTAAAAGTATTTTAAAATTTGATACTGTTTACAGTAAAAATAAGTTATTTAAGTATAAAAAAGGAAAAAAAACATTTAAATTGGCAAGTCGTTATGAACTCTTACATACACCTTTGCTTATACCTAATTCCTCACATCCCCAACCCCCCTTATTTTGTCTGGTATTAGATTCATGGTTAATGGCTCAGGTGACAGAAACATCTAATGACCCTAATTTTGTAGTGCAAATAAACTGTGTTTGTGCTGAATTGAAAAAATATAAGGGCCAAGTGATTTTCATTCTATACCAGTGGTTCCACTAATGTCTGTGGGGAAATACGGTGAGACAAGTAGAATTTGGCCTTAAGAGTTAATAACTATATTTTTCTCATTGTGTGCTGCAACTAAGAACTGTGAAAAGTGCCTCTGTACGTTAAGTGCTTAATACATGTAGAATGTAAAAGGTTTCATTTCCTGTAGAAAAGTAATACAGGCAGTTTTAAGATTTACAACTTTACCTTTGGTTTATATATAAAAAAAATTAATAAATCTAATTAACAGAGCCCCTGGAAGCAGGAAACAGACACATGTAGGAAAGGGGTGATGCTCCAGCCTATGAAAGCTATACTGGAAGCAAGTCTGTGTACTAAAGGTACAGCTAAAACATGTAAGAGCTTTTTACAAACAGTTCCCTGTTTATTTGTGCTGTCGAAAAGAAAAAAGGCATTTTCTCTTTTTTCTACTTAAAATAAGAGGTAGAGGTTTTCCACAGGGGCACTTAGGGCCTAAAGGAAACACCAGGAAGCTGAAAAGCTGCAGAACATTAATGGGAATATGTTCCAGTAAACCCCTCTAACTTAGTTATTTAAAGGCTTGATTCTCAGGAACACTACAAATCTTTCAACACCTACTTGTCAAGAGTAATAGTTAAGAATATGGCCATGGGACTTAAGCTGTTTAAGAAGACAAAAATAAAGCTGAAATGAACCAATAATGAAAAAAAGTTTCTGAATACCAAAAAGTCAAAATGTTTCAGAATCCGAATCATTTTCATTGTACCCATCCTCTGTTTCTATGTTATTACTTAAGGGCTTATTGTAAGAGTTTATGCTACCCATACTGGAGCCATCGCAGAGGTGTGTCCTGCCCAAATTGTCTTTTTTAAAACAAACGAAGTTGAAAGCCGTCATTGAACTGGAAGGAGAAAAAGGCATCATGGTAGCCAAAATGAGTGCCAGGCAGTCAGCCACGTCTTTGTTAGGAGCGCAAGCCAGGGCTGGCGTATGACCTGGGCACAAATGCAGACAAGGCAATGGTTAGTACGAAGGGTACTGAGAATGGCACTGAGCATTCCTCATATACATCTCTAGGTGACGTTGTAAGCAGGAGATGTATGTTCAGTTACAATCATGCCAGGCAACGGGGGGATATGTTACTTACTTTAAATTAGACATGCTGGGAGAATACACACTTCATGGAGCATTCAAATTGTGACCACAACAAGCACTGTGTTTTTAAAATCAGGCAGCAAACAGACTTCACAATATGAATAAAAGCACTTGCTAAACACAGTTCTACAGCACAGACAGTATGATGAATACAGAACACAGGGAGTACAGCAACAGGGACAGAAACTGGCTTCAGTTTCTGCGTGTATGAACAAGTCTCATTCTGAGAACAATGACTTTCATCAGAACATGAAAGATATTAGTTTAAAAATATTTTGAAGTAATAAGCAATTGATTTTAAAGACTGATCAGTCTTTAAAAGTTGAGTATCAGTTGAGTACTCGACTCAGAAAGCAGTTTATTTAAGAATTAGAAAAGAATTACTACTAGTACCCATGGTATGTGTATAGCAGGTATGGCTATGTGGATGTTACCCAAATTTACATTACATTAGGAGAATAACAACTGTATTCAGAAAGCATGGTACACAATCTAAATACAAATTAACAGTATACAGATGGCAGTAAAATTAAGAACTGGGGAGCCATTCAAAGTTTGTCTTACTGCTGTTTAACTTGGCTCCTGCCCAAGTGCTGCCCCTAAAGCAGCTCTTCATATATATAAACCTTGGAAACCAGTATACTGATTACACTTCCTATCTATGCATTTTGCAGGCTGCTGTGTAGTACTCCAGCACTTGCCAACAAAACCTCCTAAGAGCAAACAAATTCTTTTCCAGATGGCTAAATCTTAGGTGCTGCAGCAACAGTAATTTGAGGCAGTGACCACTACTGATATTCTACTGCCTCACATAAGCCAAGAACGCCTGCAATGTACGTTTGTCCACCAAACTCGCCTACATTGTGTACAGTTTCATAGCACACTACCCACATTTCAGCACTGACTGCAGTGAATGCATATCCTAAATGGACTTTCCTCTTCCACTGAGTTCCAAGTGTGAATATTCTGTAGAGTTGTACTTACACTAAGACTGTACATAAATTTCTCTCTTTTAAACCACATATGCAGTTGTTCCTAGAAAAACTTATGTATAAATTTTAAACTTAAATTTCATTCATTACATATGTGCAAATTAGCTGTATCTGTATGCACAATTTTAATAATAAAAACTCTGGTTAGAAGCTAATGTGGTTCATTTTTCTGTCCCCTGCCTCTAAAATGAGGTTAGGGTGAGATGACTTTGGTGGAACTCATTCATGCAAGTCTATCTAGGTAGCATTTGGTTAACAGTAAACGCTCACCTCTCAGTTCTTTTTATCCATAGATCTCAAATTTCTTGCAATGATGGGTGAGTATTATTATTGTTATTTTATACATACGGGAAGATGGAGGTACCGAATTGTTACATTAATGTCAGGTATTGTAAGAAAGACTAGCTTATTTCAGGAAGACATTTTTGAAAACATTAATTTAGAAGCACAGCCCTCTGTGGGCTTTATAGTGTTTAGGGAGGACTTCATTGAGATCTGAAACAAAATTATCAGCTTTATTAGCCAATCATGTATTTTATGAGGCAATAGTAATTTACTTGCATCTTGGATTAGGTCAGACAATTGGTAAGCACAAGCTTTGATCTCAGAATGAACTAGGACACAATCAAACATATGTTGATGGTTTTCTTCCTACCCATTTACACATGCGCTGATTGAATGCATAATCCTTAATTCTTCTGCAAGGCGTCAGAATTATCCGGTGCCACTTGCATGTTTAGGAAATTCAAGTTACCACTGCACTCAAGCATTAAAAAAGACTAGCTGTTGGCAGTACATGCAAAATGAACAGTAAAAGGGACCACTGTGATGTTTAGAATACATTTTCATATTAAAGAAAAAGAAATAGTATCTTTTATTTTATTTTATTTTTTTTAATAGGTACTCACACAGCTCATTGTCTGTTCTTGGAGGGATAAAAGCATCAGTGATCTCTATCATCAGCTTTTAAGTCTATTGCTTCGATCTGTTGTAAAATTACCTGTTGGGTCTACTGAAGATTGTCAAAGTGTATTATTTACTTACCATTTTCATCTACTGCTAGGACACATGCCCCTTTGGCTAGCAACTTTTCCACCACCATCTTTAAGCCGTTTCTTGCAGCAATATGGAGAGGTCTACAATAAACATAACGACTAAATTCACCTTCAATTTAAAATAGACTTTCTAAGAAAAATTAGGTAGCACTTAAAGCATACCCAGCATCTGAAAGACAATGTTTTCCTTTTTTGGATCATTACAATCCTATTGCAGAGATTAAATTATATTACAGCCTTTAAAATAATCATCATATTCTAGATCTGTAAACCATACATGCAAGACAAATATAATTACCTTTACATACACAAAGATTGCTTAATACTTTTCCAGTCTAAAGGCTTTCTTTAAAAAGCTTTAATTTTCCCACTGTTTGCAGAACACAATTGATATTTTAAAGGAAAATGAATGTGAGACTGAAGAAATGCCTTTGTTCCATCCTTAATTCTGGCTACGAGACTGTTCAAAATCATCGTATTGCCTTTATATCCTTGAATTGCAGATCTCTGTTACCACAGAGCCACTGGAAATTAAAAGTAACCACTGGTTTGCTCCTTTCGTGGGCTGACACCCAGTGCTCCTGTTTGGGGGCAGCTAATGGGAGAGGAAAACCAATTTCATATTGGAAGGGGGAAAAAAGGGCTAATATGGAATGAATTCTCCTGCAAGCACTAGATGATCTGCCACCTAAACTCATGGTTGAATCTTCTATGGTGGGATTCCCTGACATTAGTAAAATAGTGGCAGCTGGAGTAAGAATATTGATGGTTTTAACTCTGATGAAAATATATGGTATGGATGGGAGTTGTACATAAATATCACCTAAAAACCTCTGAAAATTAAATTAATTGTTCAGATTTAAGGTGAAGCTCAAAAAGTTAGGAAATGCCAGATATATACTTACATATTCACACAACTGATAGACATTTTGATACAGTCTTCAAATAAATGACCTCATATAATTTTTCCACCAGACTATAAATAGAAGTGGCATCAAAGGAATCAAAAGTGAAAATACAATATAAATCTGGTCTTTTCAAGGGCAGTCACTCAAAAAAACCCATCAGAAACTAACTTCTTTTGTTCAATTTAAAAATCTGAGACATTAATTTGAAATGCTAAATTGGAATCTTGTTTTAAGTCAACAGAACCTGAGAGGATCAGGCTGTACTTACGTCTGCAATGCATTATTTTTTGCATTAATAAGGCTCTGTTCTTGTATCTTGTCAAGTATTAACAAGGCACATTTTTCATGACCCTGTAGTTGGGGGGGTAAAAATAGTGTTAATTTGCTGAAGAATTTGTAATTGAGGCAAAAGAAATGTTACATATAAAAGTGAAATTTAATAACTCAATCTGAAATACAAAACATGTTACTCAATTTGTAAGGATGTGTAGTAGGTGAACTGGAGGAGGCCTGCCTAAGCTACCTTTTACAAAGTGCCACTGCATGGATGCTTTAACACATTTAGAAATCTAGACATTCACCTGTCTTTCAACCGTTCACTCACTATATATGAATTTACCTCCTCAGCTTTCAGAGAAGACTGCTATTTCTCTTGAGAGCCATTCAATGGATTATTTATTATAGCTACAGTAGAACTATAGTAAAATAGAGATGGCTTAATCTCAGAAATGAATACTGTACTTTTGGGGTCTTTAAATGCCTTTCTGTATTATTGATAAGCTGCTACAAAATCCCTTCAGTGTGAGAGCTCTAACAATGAAACTGTGAAAATAATACAAATCCAGGCTTCTTTCTGATGCTGTTTCAGCACAGCAAATCACAGATGCTGAGCCTGCAGCCCTGGCTGTCTGAAGGACCTTGAGAATTCAGTGAGGCTTATGTATCTGCAGAAACTGGAGTAATACTATCACACTGGAGCTGAATTTGTGGCTCAGAGCAAAAGAAAAGGCTCAGAAGAGGGAATTCCTTGGGCATTTTTTTCTTGTAAAAACAGCAGTAGCAATTGGAAGTAAGAGGAAGAAAGGGTGGGAAGAGACACCACCGCCAATCTAACCAGTGCCTCTGGTTTTACTGCTACTCTTTTAAAGAGAAAATTTTGGGTTTCTTCCACAGAACTTGGAGAATTACTTGTAGTAAGATTATTTGGTAAAATCTGAGAGGGTTTTCCATTACTTCTCTTAGTGTCATGTCCTTATGTTTCAGCTGTCATAAGAGGCACCCAGGTTTCTCAATTTACAAAACTTTCATACAGACTTGAGAAAAAGCTTGGAACAACGTTCCCTTCCTCACCACAAGTTTGACCACCGCATTTCCAACGCAGAAAAAATTTTAGGAGGATAAACACACACATACAGACAGACAGACTGTGACAAGAATAGAAGCATACAGAGATCTTCAACTTACTTTACTGCTAGCCAAGTGCAAAGGCGTATTCAACTCCTTATCTTTTAATGTCAAGTCAGCCTTGGCAATGTTCACCAGAAAGTCTGAGGTATAGAATAGAAATCAGTGAACAAACCCAGTGGGCAGACAAACATGTAAAAATAGAGGGGAAAAAATTACTATTTCAATATATGTGTGCATGCATGCTTATCAGTTAAGCCTTCATGTGGTGTAAGCTTTATGAACATGAAGTGGCAATAATGAATGAGAACAGACTGATCTTGTGCAGTTAATCAGCAAGCGAGGGCAGAGCTAATAGTTCATTCATTGTGCCCCAAACTGTCAAACATATCTTAATTTACTTATGAACTTCCCCATTTGCAGATCAGCAAGTTCTGCCTGAATCATCTTCTCCTGACAACAACTGTGGATCCTGCTTTGAGAGGAATAAGTGGATATAAAGAATTCAGCAGTCTGTGCTGCTGAAGCTAGAGAAAAGGGAGTTCTGTTAAGCAAATATGACCCTAATCTGTACACCTATAGTATATAGTCTAGCCTGGAAAAAGCAGCTGCTGATAGCTGCCTTTTCAAGCATAGGACTTCCCATAATAGAGCAGAGGAAAAGGTTACATGATCTTTTCCACACATGCAGCTTTACTGCTCCCTAAAATCAAGGGAGTAAACAAAGGAATAGGATTACTACTCCCCTCATGCTCCTTGCAGTGTGCTTTTAGGAGGAAGTAAGGCACAAGTTTGATCCTGCAAATGTTCACCAAAACTGCTAAGAAACAATGGTTGGGAAGAAAAGGAAATTTTTTACAGATGTAGAAGTAGCTTCTTAGAGACATCACATAATTTACTTTCCTTCCATAGTTTCCACGGGAAAGAAATGGTTACTTATTTGGGATAGTGACTGTGGTAGCATTCACCCTTCGAAACACAGAGAGGATGTACCTACCTACAGCACCCGTGTGGCCGTTCTGAGCTGCCATCATGAGCGGTGTTTTCCCTGCGTGATCCGCAGCATTCACTTGTGCGCTGTGACTCAGGAGGAGCTGGAGGCACTCCACGTGATTTGCAAAGGCTGCTGCGTGAAGGGGCGTCCTGTGGGGAAAGTAACAGGACCACAGCTGTTGCTAAAGAATGGCAATGTTCCTGTCTGTTTACCTGCCCAAGAACATGGAAGCGCAAGACATTTTTAACTTAATTTTCCCTGCAAAACTTAACGTTATCACCAGGGGAAAGCTACAGTAGCAGCATCTGAAATAAGTTAAATGATATTTACAGTCTCTGTCCTGGTGCAATATTGACTTTCAAAAAATGAAAGCAGAAGGTGGATATGATAGTGTGGAGAATCTCGTACTAGCAGTGTATTTATTTAACAGAGCACACTGAGTAACATGAAAAGCAGTGTAATCCCTCGTTCATATTCATCTGATTTTACTTTTTTAACAAGCCTAAGATGGGAAGAACTATTAGAAAAGAACAGATCCATTACTAAAAAAAAATTAAATTATTTTAAGTTACAGCCAAAGATACTGCACAACAGCATTACTATAAAAGGCAGAAGGGATTCAATCCATTTTGAAGGTTATCACTTTTCACAAAACTGAGACACTAGAATTTGTTCACTGTCTCCCTGTGGCATTTTGAGTCTGAAGCGTGACTAACAGAGATGAAAGATAGTTGGTACATGGCCCAGCTCACAGTGTTATTTCAGGTTTTGCTTCTCAAAAAAGGTCTTAGCCTTACAGGAATAAGTAATCACCATTACTGAAGGTCTTGAATGTGTTTTAATTAAACAATGAGTATTCCATTTTTAGAATTTCAGCAATTTTAATTGAAGATATATATATACACACACACACACACAGAGTGAGGACATCATTAATGTGACAAATAGAGGATTTGGCTGAATGCATATGTATTGCTCTATCAGCATTGTTTTGCTGCACAGATGTTTTCAGTTGTGCACCCTTGCGAATGCCAACGTAACATTTAAGCTTTTCATGAAATACTTTTCTATGTATACACAGTATCACTCCTTTTAGCAAAGATAAACATGTTTAAACATTTAACAAAGTAAACAGCTTCA
>NW_009938135.1:116968-125365 GCF_000696875.1 Nestor notabilis | reverse complement strand
GGGAAAGAGCGTGTAGTCATAGATGTTCTGCACAAACAAATACTATTTCTTATACCACGACAATTTCTTTTCGTATGTACTATGAATCTGAATACTTTAGAGTACCCCTGCTTCAAGTGAGCCGCTTTGTTGCAGTGTAAACTGCTGTCTGAAAGAGTCAGCATGGCAAGTCTTAGCTCAACTGAGATAGTTTCACAGGTTCAGAAAGACTTAAGAAAAATACTAGATGATTCATGACATGCGATTTGTTTAAGAAACTATTACCTTCCTTTGTCATCCTCACAATTGACAATGCTGGCATCGATGGCTCCAATAAGCAGTGATGCACAGTTTTCATGATCATTGATTCTGCCAAAGAAAACACATTTTCAAAAGGGTAAAATCTACATCTTTTCCCATTTTACTGTATTAATTCCCTTCACCTCCCATTAATATTTTTTACTGGTTATCCTAACATACCTTTCCTTAGTGCTTTCAGTCACATTTCTGAATATTCATCATATCTCCACTTAACCAAACTGTACCTGCTACTACGGATTTCAATCTCTAAAGCAAAGCTGATCCTGCAGTTCACTATGCACAAAGGTAATTGAAAGTTCTGCACAAACCTAGGATTAAAACCTTAGTATCTTAAAATCCTTTAGTTTATATGTCAAATACACGTGGACCTGGAAAACACTCAGTCAAGGCACTTTTTTTTAAAAAAAAATCATTTAAAATTCAGATTTCGAATACTATGTTTCAGCCACAAAGTATTTTATTTCAAGCAGATTAAAAGCAGTGCTCTCTATATGCTTTTATTTCTCTAATATATTACTTTTCTACTTTCCAGTGACATGGACTGAAAAAGGAAAACCTACGCAATAGGAACTCCTATTATTATTTCTGGAAGACATTCCATCTTGTAATTGAACATATAATAGAATACAGTTGTCCTAAATGTTGGCAGGAATTAAGAAGGTTTGGATTTGTCTTTATGATGCTTAATTCCTTACTCTTCTAATGGCTGACGTGTTTTAATAAGCATAGGCATAACTCCTAATAGCCACCACCTTTTTCTTGTTCTTAAGTAATGTGAGAACTTTGGATACAGAATTTGCCTCTAAAGCTGATCAATCCTTTTGGCTAGGACCTAGGTAAGAAGTACCAAACCTTTAAGACATGAGATTATCTCAGAAGGAAAAAAGACCATGAGGGAAATCAGACTGGAAAACACTCAGCTGAGCATGTCTTGGCAAAAGTATGGCCTGCACGAAACACCATTCTAGCATAACATAGATGCTTGTTTCAAAGTCCTTTCTTCATTAAGAGTTTGTTCCTATTGCTAAAAAAGAATCACCTTGATTCTGACAAATTTATCAACTTTCAGCCACTGCCTTTCAAAGGAACCTCAAAAGCTCATATGTACACACACCAAGGCACTATAGCCCAGGTCACAGCCTAAGAAAGGAAGAGCTATTAAGTTCCACCCTGTGTGAAGAAAAGGCATAGGTCTGTAATTGTCAGCAAGGGAAAAGAAACTAGAACGGGAGCAGAAATGCAACTATTTAATTATAAGTTGATATTTTATCAAAAAGCCTAAATGTATGAATTTTCTGCAAAAATACTCTTTATTCTGCCACTTTTTCAGCAGAAGTATCAGGACAATTTAATGATCATCTTTAAAGTAACCTCAGAAAAGCATGCTTTCTTCTCATACTGCTGCTTCTTCCAGACATATCCTAAAGCAACATATCTGCAGTTGTTATTGGAGATTCCTACTTACACGGCACAGTGCAATGGAGAGAAGCTATTACCATAGAATTTGTGGAAAAATTTTTGTTCCAATAGTACCTCTATGCAGTTTTCATGACCTGTAAGAGATCAGACATGTCACAGTGTTGGGCAGAGCAAGTAATTCACTTCATTCATAGTAGGCTTACACAGATTAGATTTAATACTTGAAGTTCCAGGTTGAACACAATGTGTATATAAGCTCTTCCATGATAAACAATAAACAGATTTATTTATTTATTTATTTTATGGCAGCAGCAAGATAGATCCAGGCTAATATTAGCATTTATTGAAAAAAGAGGAAAGGAAAAAAAAGGTATTTTTTAGGTGATGTTCTTTAAGTTGCCTTTAAGCATCTCCAAAGATGATCTTAACTGATGATACTGAGAAGTTTTATCCTCATATGAAGCAACAAGATCAGATGATCCAGTTTAGAATAATCAGTTCAGAATAGCCATCTACTCATGTGGTGTCTCACATCAATAAATAAGAAGGCGACACCTCAAAGGAGCATTCCTGGCCCCACAGAAATCAATTTCATCATTGACATCAATGAAACCAGAATTTCACCCTGGCCTCCTGTGACAAGGAGGAAATGAGCTGCAAAGCCACTGGGAGGTAATGCTGCAATTTCCCTGGCTTCTGAGCTGAAGGGCAAACATAGCAAATGGTAACTACAGAAAGCGAATAGAGGGGAGATAATTTACTTCTTCATTTCAAGCTCCTCAAAGTGTTAGGTTGCTTTGTTAGCATGTTTCCCTAAAACTGAGGCCACATTTGAACCTGGCAAAAGCCCACAGGGAGAACCTTACCGTTGTAACAAGCCCAGTGCAGCGGTGTATAACCTTGATTATCTTTCAAACTGCAGTCCTCCTCTGAAAGTGCTATCTGCAGTAATTCACTCAGCCAAGTGGCGTGACCCAGAGCTGCTGCAAAGTGCAGAGGTGTTCTGCCTCTGGCGTCTTTACATAAAATAGATACTTCTTTCTCTAACAGCATCTGAACACACTCTTCGTGCCCAGTCATAATCTGGTAACAAAGAAATGAGTAAATAGATTGACATAATACAGATTTTTGGCCAGGAAATATGGAATAGGATTGATGCCTGTGAATGTGAGATGGCCTAGATGGGATTCAGAAGGCAGAGATGAAAGCTCCTTTTCTCCCATGAGTAGCTTTGATAACTGATCTACTGAAATGCATTTGGCACTGTCTTTCAAAGGCATTGATTCCTAGTCTGTGGAAGAGACTCCACTAAGTGAGGCACAAAAGCAGGGAGGAGTTTAAGACTAAGGAAACAGATGAAATAGGGGTGAAGGTCACAAAACCTGAGTCAGGATTCTCAAAACCATGTATGATTATGAGAGAACTGAGGGATAAAAGAATCAATATCATCAGAAATAGGAAAAGCTGCTTTTACAGCTGTCCAACTAGTATCAGTGACCTCTGTATCACACCTAACTTAACTCTGGTGTCCTGGGTGTGGTAATGCATCGCTATCAATATAGAACATATGCCATTGCTTTTATTATGTGCTGGATTCCTAAGCTGAACTGCTCACTGCAGTTATCAGAGAGTTCTGTATAAGTATCACCTCTTGCATCAACTTCACATTGGCTAAGAAGGTGACTCCCAGAAAAGATGTACCTCAAGTTTCACTGCCTCTGTATTAAAAACTTAAGCTTTCCTTATTTACACCATCTCCCCAGCAAAAATGAAATAACTGGGCAGTTCTTTTAAAGAAATTATTTTCAGAATTCATAGGTGCTTGGTTATAAGAATAATTATTTCTATTGTAAAGTGTCTAGAGGCAAGAAAAAATGGTCTAATCAGTATTTCAGCTAATCACTTAAAGCAAACATAAAAGAAAGTCAAAAGCACAGCATTACTGAGAGTGGATCTGTCCTGCTTTTCACCTTAGTGACTGTGCTTGGTTATGTTTCCAATCATTTACAGTATTCCCTACATACAATGTCCCAGTATTTACGAGTGAGTTGTAGTCACAGTAAAATGAATAATTAAGAATCATAAAAATTAAGTCACCCCTCGATGTAAAGCTGTGCATCCCAGGAGATCAGCTGCATCTACAGATGCTTCTTTTTCAAGTAATAAAGAAACAGCATCAATGTGCCCATATGCCACTGCAAGCATCAGTGGGGTTCTAGAAAAAAAACAAAAACAAACCAGTCACAGCTATAAAATGACATTCTACTTCCTAATGCTACCTTACAGGAACAGAGAGGTCAGGAAGCCCTGTATTTCTCTCCATTCCTACCCACAAACCTGTTTCTTTCTGCACACTTGTCTATGTAACACCCAAGTGAAGACCTTTTCTATAAAGTTATCAAGATGTTTAACAATCTACTACCATGAATGAAACACAGACTCATTTTAAGCAATTTACACAGCAACATCATTCAAAACAATCTATTCTCTTAATAACCTACAGTTATCATCACCTCCACGAGCTTTACAATACGCAAGTGTTGTGAACGAATGTCCCTGCTAGCCACCAAGATGACAGCCACTCAAAGCATTTCTTTTGCAAATGCTGAGCAATTGCTTAAAAGCGATGAAGGGACATGAGGAAACTATTCCAGCTAAAAATGGGACTAACATATCTTCATTCTTTTCTGAAAGAGATCTATTCTCCTTCTATTTTTAGATAAGATTAATCCCGTTTAAAATCATATGTACCGTCAGTTACGTTCCAGGCACCCCACGTGAGTTTTTTAATCCATATTTTCACTTTAAAAATAGAAGTTATTGTCCCTCTATAACAGTCATTTAATGAGAAGTAAAAGTTTTGTAGGAACATCTCAGATGCACATGTCACCTCAAATAAACATTCTGTCCCATTGCACCAGCATAATATACCAAGTAAATGCTGAAACAGCAATGTTTGAGAGAGAACAAGACTCTCTGTAGAAACATCTCAGGAGCTTGTTAGGTTCTATTGAATCTGGCCCTCAGCATCTATGAACAATTGTTCAATGTATGAAGCGGACCCTAAGATTATGTATAATCCTTCCCAAATGGCTTAGGTCAACTGAATATGTACTTCATAATCTCTGCCAAAATCTATAAGGAATAGTGCAGGAAATAGAGTATTTCAAGGTTTTTGGTGAGAAATCTGAGATGCTCTTTGAATCACAGAGCTGGAAAAAAACCCATCACAAATAGAACTTACTGTCCTTTGGCATCTGTCACGTCAGGGTTGTCTGCAACTTCAAGCAACAACCGTAAACAAGGTATATGGCCGTTAATGACTATAAAGAAAAAAAGGCATGTTCGATTAAAATATGTTTAATTTCAGACACTTTTCCACTGGAATGTTTATGGATAAGAAGTTTCCTTGCAAACGAGGAAGATACTCCACAGTGTAAGAAATTAATACTCACACAATTTTCATCTAACTCGTGCCTGTGAAATGGTGAGCTGTTATTTCCCTGACCTCGGTAAGATGAGGATTAATTCCCTTACACACAAACATCCCAACTGAATAAAGCAGAAACTGTGATTTTCACTGCTGAGATTTCTCCTAAACCACACAGCATTTCAAAATCACACAGACTGAGCAGACACACAAGGCTTTTTGTGACCAGGTTTGGAACCACAGCAGGAGGTACGTGGTCAAAGCTCCTTCTTCGTGTGTGCACCATAGAAGCAAGTTCTTCAGTGCTGCTAGGAAAACAGAATGACCGACCATACAAATGTCATATTTGTAACAGCACATCACACCAGAAACTAAAATTCCCTTTGGGTTTTCCCATCTTTTCTCATTCAATGCCATTGGAAGCCACAGCTACTTCTCAAAAATGGTATTTTCATTTTAAAATGTAACCCACTGTTGCTTAAACGGCTTTGAGTTACTACGTTGTGCAGGGCCTGACACTGGAAGCCCATCTATGTGTCAGCTGGCTTAAAGGCTTCAGCCTTTCATGGGATGAAGAGATCAGTATTTTCTTCTTTGAAAAACAATAATTCCTGTACTCAGTAGCTGTAGATTGTGCTCTTATTACAGCAAGTCATGCATTCACACTGCCTACACCCTGTGGGCTGAGGCAGAACCCTTGGACACCACCTCTGTCACATCACATTTAAATAACTCATCCAAAAATAATCTTAGTTGCTCTAACCAGACAAATAAAAGACATTTTTAGCTATTTACCACTAAGTGATGCCATATACATAACATGTAAACAGTTCTGCAGGGCTGATGAGTCACTGGCTTGGGGGATAAAAAGATCTGTTCTTTCTCCCAGCGGGAGGAAGAGAAATCATAACTTGTTCACACCAACATCTGACAAGGACTTTGGTAAATTAATTTTAGAATAGATACTCCCAGAAATTCTTAGGAGCTGACCGAGTGACTGCTAAGCATTACAGACCCTGCAGGGAACATTAGTTTTGCCAACAGGGCTACAACACTAACCCCTAGGGGCACATTTGCAATGGATTCCCCAAGCTAGCCAGAGGAAAGACTGGTGGTAATAAAATTACACAGGGAACATATAATTTAGGCTAAGGAAATTCTCCATATGGTGAGGTCAGAGGAAGTCTGTTCCCTCAGGGGGGTAGGCAGAAGAAAGAACTACTTCACTAGGTGATTTCTCTACTGAAGTTACAAATCCCTTTACTAAACAGAGCTCTGCAGAATCCTGTAACCCATTCCACCACCTCAGGCCTCCATAACTGTTGTGCTCAGCAATTGTGTTGTGTAATTATAAGGAGTGAAGGCAAACACGTTGAAGGGGATGGGCACACTTACCCCCTTGTTTCTTTCCAGTGCACTGCATTGCACTGGTATTCACTTTTGTGTGTGCAAATGCGCACTGACACTCGAGGAATTCATTCCACAAGAATGCCTTTTGATCCCAATTTACCTCATACTTGCACTGCAAAGTGGCACCACGTAGAGTGTCCGGTAGGTGGCATCACTCTTTGCTCCTAAACACAACGTAGTGCTGGGAAACAGCATAATAAAAGCCATCAGTTGCAAGTGGCTTATTGAATAGTTGGAAATTTACTCCAGAGTTAATTTCCACAGAACTCTGCATAGGTCTTGAATGGAAGGTTCTAAACTTAGTCTTAATGGATATTAACCCAAAGTGCACTTATGTGACATTTGAAAGCCTCTAAATTAATGACAGTGATAAATTTCCTTTGCTAAGAGCTCATTCAACCTGTCTGTGCAGTATTTCCCACCTGCTAAAGGCACAAGGTCCCTTCAGTGTCTCATTCCTGTGAGCAGGATTTTCCTGCCTTTTTGTTTTATCACCTACCTAACTTACTTTGCTTCACTGCAAAGTTCAAGAACGTTTTGCTTGTGTCCCTGGGGTTTTTTTTCATCTGAGAAGAAGAATTATCACAGACCAGAAAAGCCTACAGTGAGTCTTCCTCCTGGTTTTATGTGGAAGGCACTCATACTACAGTGATGCAGGCAATTAAAAAATAAAGATAGGAAAAAAACCCCACAATCAGAATTTCTGTGAAGGTGAGAAATGTGCATATTAAAATAACACCTTCTGTTCAACAAATCACTTAATTTTATTCAGAAGACTTATTCAAAGTTACACTTCAAGTCAGAGCTGCTAAAAAACCCAGCAGCAGCAAATAACTTTGTTACCATGTACTTTTCTCAGTATTGCAGAGCCCTCACAACTCAGCTGTGACAACAAGAAACCTATGTCACTATAACCAAATGCTTAAATAATTCAGAATCATTGCTATAGTGATGATGTACCAGACAAAGACACACTTTGTTCATCATCATGCCCCATCCCTGGCAGTGTTCAAGGCCACGTTGGACACAGGAGCTTGTAGAAACCTGGTTTAGTGGCAGGTGTCCCTGCCCATGGCAGGGGTTGGAACTGGATGAGCTTTAAGGTCCCTTCCAACACAAACCATCCTGTGATTCTATGATTCTGTGTACATGCATTTAATACAAGCAAGAGTAAAAGATAAGCAGACAATGAAGCCTGGCCCCGAAATATTATCCAATGAAGTATTAATTTTACTTCCCACTAGAGGTCACTGCCATGCTGTACTGAGCCCCTCGATCAACAGCCAGGGGAGCACCGTTCCCTTTGGCACCTCTGCGTATTTACCTGACAGGTACCTATTAAATAACAACCTTTAAATAAATGGCAAATTCCACATTCTCCAGTAAATTAGGCACGTTGCATTATTAACACTCAACACGTGAGGAGTGGGGCAGACTCCCAGCAAGAGCAATTTCACAAGCTGGTTCAGGAGGAAGATAATGCCTGAAAGGGAGTGAATTTCTGTAGTGTTGCCTCTGCAAAAGGTTGAAAGTTTTGAACACCAGGATAATTTCATCACCAACCAGAGCCCACCTGTGCTTTCAACCTGTCTTCCACAGAAGAAGCAGTGAGGCTAGCGTTCTCTCTTCCCCTGGTTTTGTGGCCAAGGAACCATTAAAAGAAGGTGACGTATGAGAAACATCACACATCTTAAAAAAGGAGGTGGTAATAGAGGGGTAAGGTAAAGTAGAGGCAAGCGTGTAAGGGCAGAGCAGTAGTGGTGTGGAAAAACAGGAGATTCTGCGTGCGGGAGGACTGGACCTCAGGGACAGGGAAGAAAAAAACCAAGGAAATGAAA
>NW_009938135.1:101323-116937 GCF_000696875.1 Nestor notabilis | reverse complement strand
CACCCCCCCCCCCCCCCAGCAAACAAGCAGCAATCCTCAGTACGTGTCAAAATCTCCTCTTTAGAGAAATGTGCATAGGGATAGTAGGTAGGTAAAAGTGACTGCTTCTTTATTGTAGGGTTTATATCACAAGTGCAACATAAGATCATGCTGACCTGAGGCATGGAGGGGGGTCCTTTTGGTGACACTGTCTTTTACAGTGACAGAAGCACCCTGGCTGATAAGAGCTTCCACACACTCTGCATGTCCTTTAAATGCAGCCAGGTCCAAAGCGGTGCGTCCCTTCTCGTCCTTAATATCCAGATCTACTAGAGATTGGAGAAGTACCTCCAGCGCTTGATGATGACCATTATAGGCCTAGAAATACGAAATGTATCATGTAAAGAACACAAGTCTTGTCTTTCAAGGACTTTCACGTAAAATGAGAATAAAATCCACCATTGTCACAGTCTCCTGAACACAGCAGATATCAGTTTTCTTGATTCCTTAAGACTCCTGCAATTGGGCACAGGTGAATCAATAGTTCATTTCTCACATTCTACAGTATCTTTCAGGGAAATGTTTGTTTTGAAAGTTAGATTCACTACAGTGATGCTGGGCAGAGGCTGCGTGGATCATCACCTAACTGTGTGCTAACTTCAACACAGCTGCTGCTCTCCAGCTGAACAAAAGCAATTCTCAAAGCAGATTTTTGTGCAAACACAAACAAACTTGACCTGCTACTCACAGCTGATGCTTCATGGATTATTTCTGCCAGTAGGATCATTTGGTAGAACAGCTACAGTGCACAAGTAGGTGCACTTCCAGACCTACAGCCACATTTGGGCCAACAACGTGAACACAGGTGAGATTGCAGAAAGCCAGTGGACAGCCCCAGAAACTGGAAACACTTCATTCAGCTGTGTAGATTGCTCACCTCTCCTTAAAGACAGACTCACAGACAACATCCTCTTTCATTTATATATGAATGTATAATTAGTATTACTGGAGTTATATAAATAAATAAGTATTATATGAATCATATAAGTATTATATAAAATTATATAAATAAATGAATGAAACAGAAGAGAAATGCAAACATGAAGAACCACGGAGACACTGAATTTCAACGGTAGGTAGTGGTGGCAGCATCTTGCTCCTACTGACCATTGTCAGACGTTCCAAAGAACAGGACAGTGCAGGGAGCAAACAGTTTCCCTGTCAGACCAAGACAACTACTTAAGAAAAGCAAAGGCAAAAGCAGAAGAGGAAAAGCAAAAGGAGATTAGGGCACAGGGAACCCTTATCTCAGTAAATACTCCGACACAGTTGTCAGCTTTTCTTCTTCAGTACAATTTACCTCAGTAAACAACTTGCAACAACCTGATCTTTGACACAACGTGAGGTATCTGTCTTGAAGGTGCCGTGCAGAATGTACAGCACATCCTCTCCTTGAAAGGATAATAAAATTGACTTTTCTTCCTGTTTGTTTGCCTTGTGCAGTCATTTATTCAACCACCACCGTGATCACGCACCGTCGCCTGTGGCACGCTCGCAGGGCACTGCTGGGGTTTAAGCATGCTCCTGCACACTTTGCTGTGTATTTTGTACTCTGCACATCTCCAGGAGAACATCAGATCCATGATCAAAACCACAGGCTCAACCTCTGGCCCCAACCTTATAAAGTAGTTATAAATAGAAGCTGCAACCTTCCATTCAATTTCACTTCAGTGTCTGTGTCTTCCTCTTACCTGGGTATCAGAATCAGTAAGAACCAAACCAAGAGCTTCAACTGCTGAAAACATAATTAACGATTCCAACCCACAACCTGTTTTTGTTACATCTAAGCTTACATCCTTTCCCAGCTTCAAAACAAGCCTATGATTAAACTTGCTTCAAAGACAGAGATTAAGGAATTATTCTAGGAGATACTTATCAAACGCAAGTCTCATACTTACAGCTAAATGCAAAGGACTTTTTGTAGCTGCAGAATCAGATTCCTCAAACATGTTGGTTTTTTCCAGAAGCTGGGGGAAAAAGCAAAATAAAAATGACAGCTTAAAACATCTTTGCATGAGGCAGGGTGAGTTCTCATGGGCTATAAACCAGCAAAGACATACTTTTGTCCTCAGATGTCCGCACTGAGTATTGAAGGACTGAGTATTGAAAGAACACTTCACAACCTTTTCTGTGAAGTAACTTTCAAGTTGTTCCCCAGAGGGTAAAGTGTAAAACTAGTTGAAAAGCTGGTCATGAACATCCTTACCCATATTCATTAGTCTCCCTGAAATCACTGGGCCTGCTGAGGTGAGAGAGAAGCCCTCAAAGGCCCAATGAGTGGCGTAGGGCCCTCAGTAAGCTTACATTGGGAAACATGCAGCTTCAGGGTTACACAGGTAGTGCAGATGCAACCATGTTTGACACAGTGTTCAGGATAATTCTGACACATAATTAACATTAGGGAATAACTATAACTGTGCTACGAGTCATTCACAGTCATTTTTATAATTTATCAAAGTAGAATCTGCTCCTGTAACAGCCGTACGACACACAACACATCCCTGAACTCTTAACCTAGTAACATGCATCACACTTAATGTTCCTCTTAATTTCAAGGGGTCCCAAAGCATTTTAAGGCTTAAAAATCAGGGCATTTCTGTCCATCTACAGGGAGGAACTACGGATCAGTAGCACTCCACAACAGCACATGAACCCTGACAACTTACCCAATTGAGGCTGCAAAGAAAATCACACACAGTATTGACAATTCAACGTTTGTTGAGCTGCACTGCTCAGGTGCGCGGCCTTTTACTTAGTAACTACTCAAAGAGTTAGTCTCCAAATACCTTTGTGACTGGAAATGAGATTTTACAGAAAATCAGTACTAGGAAACTGTAAAAAAGGAAAGAAAAGCATGACAGGTAACCAGAACTGCCTTGTAATGTTCATAAGGTCCCAAGTTAATTTTTCATACAAGCCTTTTGAGGGTTTCTTTGATTTTTTGTTTTGGATTTGTTTGACAGAGGAAGGAATTAAAGGAAATACTGAGGCAGAGGAAAGGAAGTTTTTGTGACAATCTGGACAATTCTAGGGTATGACAACATGGAAGACTCTCCAAAGAGACCAGTGAAAGCCTACGGTAGGTTTGCCTACACTGCAAGATGATGGCTTATCCTAATCTCTGATGTATGCCTGAACTTTTGGTGCAACAAATTAGTCTTTAATAGGCGTCTATCAAGGATTAATTTATCAAAAAAATCAAACTGGAATACAGGCTAGCATTAATAACGCATAAGGTGTCAGAAATCTCTCATTAAACAAGGACACTAATCTGAATCCTATGGAAAAACTAGAACATTAAACAGTGATCTCACTTGTTTGTGTATTTTGTGCCTTGTAAAATGCAGGACTGGGAAAGAAATGTGTGTTGATGCAAATAACACTCATAAGCAAGTGGGTGTGTGCATTAAGAGGTAATATGAATTTTAACACTCCCTGCAGCTAAGGGGAAAAACAGCCAAAACAAAACCAACAAACCAAGACCCACACCAGTTTTTCAGTAAGTTTGGGACAGAGTTAGGAAAAACATTTGGTTTTACCATGTGGAGCCACCTCCAGTTTAAAATACTGTTCTTCTCTTACATAAGATAACTATAAACAGGATGAAACAGTGGCCAGCTCTGATTTTCTCTAGTGAGTAAACAAACTAGAACACAATCCCACTGAACAAACCAAAGCACTGAGCCTGTTCCTCTGCCTGCCTAATCCTGGCCTTTCCTCTGAGTCCATAAGGCCAGCACAGCAATCTAATTTAATCACTGTTAATTGCATTTATCATCATCTGCTGAAATTCCAGGATCAAAATCTTAACAAAGGAATACTTCCCTAAACCTGTCAGAAGGCTCCAAAAGTCTCCTGGAACAAGGCACGTAATTGCCTTTCGAACAGATGAAAAAAACCACACAGAAAATAGACAAAATTAAGGCTCTAAAGGAACAAATTGTGGGATTGGAGAGTCCCGCACAAAAGGCATCTCCATGGCTTAGAGTTAAAGCAGCTTAGGCTGATGCAGACTAGGCTTAATGAGCTTATTACTCATAAAGTTGAATGTCTCCATCAGAAAGTCAAGCGTAAACAAGAGTTTCGTGGCAAGGCCAGCAGCTCTCAGACACACAGCCATGCAGCACAAGAAGAGGAATTATAAAGGAGAGCAAGAGAAGGAAGATTAAAGACACAGCACTAATAATTTTTCAGTATGCCTTGTCAAGCACTGCTTTGTAACGATTAAAACTAAGACATCTGAAGGACAAATATCATGCACAAAGAGACAAGAAGTACCAGGTCCAAGTTACCAAGCAGTTCTCCAGTTTCACCAGTGTTTCTATGTCCCTAAGAATGTATTTATAGTAAATTAAATATATTTGTAAGAACTTGAAGCTGGCCAATGCATTTCAGTGAAGACAAATAAGCATGAATTACTAGTGGTTTATGGTTACTGGTGGCTGACTGGAGAATGTCCCAGCATCTCTCATTGCTAATTTTTTGTGCCACACACTGTGTGTTTTAGCTGATTACATTTCTACATATTGACTGCCCACAGATTTGAAGTGGATGTCAGAATTGTGCAGAGACACTACAAGTGAAATTGGAGGGCACTCCTCCTTCTGGTTAGGTTATAACCTTTTAAAAGGACAGGATACCCATACTCTCTTTCTGCTTCTGGGAAATTCCCAGCATGACCCCTTCGTTTCCCATTAACAGTGTTATTCAGTGTTGTATGTAATTATACTGTGAAGTCTTCTTCATACTCAGAAACAGGAGCTTGAATGCTTTGGGAGTGAGACGCAGACAAAGGAAGATAAAACATGTCAATTACTCACTTCTATTGTTACAAACTAATAGCACTACAAGGCTGCTATTAGGAACTGTCTTCTCTCCCCAGCTCTGCATGAAGATTGTTAACTTTTACAGCTCTCACAACTGTATTTGTACAGTAAAGATATTTACAGGCATAAGAGGATTTACTCCTTGCTTTTACTTACTGGATTTATTGCTTGCTAGTTATAATGAAGGACCATACAGCAGGACATGGTGTGTGTGTGCTTCCCCACCACCTCCCCCCATGTTTTGTTGACTCATATGACAGCTAATGAGTCAGGATACTTCAAACCACAGACACTAGCACTGGGTGCTATCTGAAATCCTAAACCAGAACAGAACATGTGACTCTGTAGAAGCCATCCTGCAGCCGCACAGCCATTTAAGTGCACTGCTGGTAGTTGTGTCAAAGGTTTGACCTAACTACCACCGAAGTGAAAATTACTTTTCTTTAAGAGTTCTGCCATTTTAGTAAGGCAATAATTTCTACCTTCCATACTTCCACACTTCCACACTGCTAATGAAATTCTCTGTTTGGCGCTATTAATACTAATTGTAAACTGGCAAAACATTAGATTACACAACTATAACCCAGAAGCAGCCTTCACTCTGAAAGGTTATTAAGTAAACAGCGTTCAGAAGTTTTCACACATGCGAAGAGCTGATCAAAAGGCAACTAAGACAAAAGAAATAGTTGGGCATTGCCCACCTGCAATAATGGCAGCAATGGAGCTTATCACAAGATCATTCAGAGGTGGGGATTTGTAACGATTTTTAATGTCCCTTTCAGAACTGAATAAAAATACGTCGGGCAGGATGTCACTTTGAATCTCACCTTCCCTAACAAATTGCAATAGATCGTTGTCTCTAGTGGGGGAAAACACACCAGCAGCAGTTTCTTTTAAATAAAGGCTTTTCCAGCAAGTCGCAAGCGCAAGATTGAAGACTCTCATTGGTTGTTTCAGAGGAGATGGAAAACAGTAACAGAATTGACCTCTGTAGTACTTTATACCAGGGAAGCACATTTTTTAATCTCAGAATTAGTCTTGACTGAACGAGTGGTACAAACATATCCTCCTGGGGACAAGCAATCCTATAAGCTCACTCTGTATTTGTAAATACAAGTGATTACATTATTTCAAGTTGATCAGGGTAACACCAATACACACCCTTATCCCAGTGGCGGATACATTTTCCTAAAATCAGGCTTTAAAATTCAGATTAATTGGTGTTTACAGCAATTTCACTCATCTGTGTAGATTATGGGTGAAGTTAAAATAACACAAGCAAGAGAAGTTTCGCAAGAGCTTAGGTAGACCGAGTCTGAAGAAATCTATTTGCTGTACCATGCAGCTCTTCCAGTACAAAGTTTAAATACCCAATACTCTACCAGAACAGACACCACCATGCAAACGGGCCACTTACCTGGCATATAAGAGAAAAATGTTCGAGTCTTTAAACATATCTAAACCTCAAAATTCAAGCAGACCTCCAGGCCATTGGCTGTTCTCACGCAGGACACTAATCTTCTCTTGGAGCTCTTCCACTTCATACAAAATCATTTCATATTAAGCCGTACGAGTGCCATACTCAGTAGGTTTTACAGGAGATTCTCATCCAATGAATGTTTATACAAAGCACAACAGCTCCAAATGAGAGCAAGAGATCCTACCCAGTACCAGCCAGCATAATGTGATGGTCGCTTCATGGGATGTACAAGTCCAATTTCTTTGTCAGCCAGGGCAGAGATTTGAACTTGGAACTTTTACACTTGAATCGTGTATATCATGTTACTTTCTGGCCAGAAAGTCTACCTCTGATGTTCTGTAAAGCCTCATTACATTGGTTCAAGGACCCTCCATTGAAGCTTTTGTAAAATTTCATACAATTGTGTAAAAGAGATCCTTAAAATATTTCCTCTTTAGCTAGAAAATTTGGGCACTGCTGAAATACAGTGGCAGTCAATTCTTAAAATGTGCCTTTCAATGGTATTTCTGCTACTCTCCTCTCATTTGTGCCTCTACACACAAGAGCTTTTTCAATTTAGACTCACTTGAAGACGTGTCATTTACATTTCTTCTCTGAACCACTTTGAAACTGGCCACAAACTTCCAGAAAACAGACAAGAGCTGGTTCCATTTCACATTGCCAAATGCAGAGTTACTTTAACATCCAGACAAGTGTCATGCCAGTCAGGTACGTGCACTTGACTCACACTCCTAAGGCTGACTAAGGAAAAGCAACAGACTTTCTAGCAAAGCTTGAGCCTGTATGCAACAGCAAGAACGAATTCCAATGGAAGTAGGAGCAGCACACATGCAGTTGCTTGAAGTACATGGCATGCTAGTTAGGAGTTGTGATTCTTCTTCCTCAGGCTTTATCAGAGTGAATGCAAGGATTTGCAAAATACTAAGAAGTTTGAAGAAAAATGAAAATACACAACATGCAATCATTCTTCATTTACTCACTATATCCAATGGAGTTTTGCTTCCAATCTAATCAAAAATGTCAATTAGAACAATTAAAGACATATTCAAGTATAACGATAATCTGCAAGTGTTTCTAGGTTTGGTTTGTTTTTCCTGCACAATAAATTGCATTGCAAGTAGTGCATGAACAGAACCCTAAACCAAGACCTGATCCTGGGTGCACTCATCTCTACACTGTCCACGTATGGGGGCAAGACTCCTGAAGCAATGAGACTACTGCCTACTGCAGACAGCCACTGTGAACAGATACCAGCTGCATCACTTTGTAAGGGAGGAGGGGAAAGAGGAAAACAATAAGAATGCTTAAGATCAGTCTATTCAATTGACAAAATACAGACACAAAATAGACACACTGTGGAAGACTTTGCCTGATGAAGTTAGATCTCTTTGTAACCCTCTAATAGCAACAAACCAGTGACAGTTCCTTTTTGAAAGTCTGCTCATGCAGGCAAACATCTTGCCTTGTATAAATATGCCTGATTACACCTCTAAAGTCCCAGCGCCCACAGCTCTTTCTGAGCTATACAGTCTAATGCAATGCCATATGCCATCATCAAATGTCCTTTTCATTTGATTCAGTAGATTTGATAGAGTCTGATATTCTTCACACATTTACATTTAAACACCACACAGACACATACACAGACAAGTATTCAAGGCACCGGCAGAAGTCCATGACCTCTTTCCAAACTGAAGGAAAAGTGTCTCCTGCAGTTCTGCAGTGGGCTGGTTATTCTCTGTCAGAAGACAGCACAAAGAAGTGCCTTGCTTTTCCACCCCAGGAAAATAAATATATAAACTAAAAAATAAAGACAAAATCTGTCAGAAAGACAGAAAATAAACCGCAGAGGCGCTAGGCAATACTCCTGTCCTACAAGCCAAAGTGCCAGCAGGGTGCCAGAGCAAATGGGAAAATCCTGCACTCATTCACTTCACAAAGCAGCAGTAGGTGTCTAGAAAATGTTTTTAGGTTCAAAACTACCTAGTTTCCAAAACATAAAATCTAAGCCAAAATGCACTGCTATAAGCTAACATATATCACCATACCTAGCATATATAGTCTCCTATTAATTAACAAGCGGGTATATCTTGCACTAAAGATGACATAGGAACTTAAGTAATTAAATCAGTCTACTGTGATTCAGGGGGTTCTAGGACTAAAAGACAAATTAGGTTTATTAAAGTTATTTTCAAGCATTAAGTTCATAAGTTATTTTCCTTTTTGTAGCCACTCAAGTTAATGACTTTGCACTTCTCCACTAACAAAGGAGCTTCCATGTGGGAAAAGCTCTCATAGACATAGGCATGAAGTCATTCACCACATGAAGCACTATCACCACTGATTTCAGACAAAGCACTCCCCTTAAGATAAAAGATGTTGGTCATGGGGATGGACAGGCATTTATGAAGCAGAAAACCCAGAATGTATCCCCTGAATGAAGAGATCTGTGTCAGAAGGCGGCCTAGGGGCTGCCACTTCGACAAGCATCTGAGGCAGATCCCCACATGGCAAAAGGCTTAACACCAATCCCTATGGTTCACTCGTCACTAATTACCACTGTCCTGCTCACAGATGGATGGATAAACAAATTCTTGCTCAGAAGAGACATATATAATTAGTAGCAGCCACATCAGATTTATGGGGTCTGTGATTTCAATCCCTCTGCAGGTTAAGGAACCAAGTGCTTTGAAGGCACAGTGGTAACAGCCGGACTAACAAAAGGTGTTTTCTTTCTCTTCAAACCCAGCCTCTTCTTTCATGGCACAGCCAAAACAGCCTTCTACCAGCAAGCAATTTCCCTCTGCCCCTTCTCCCTGTCACACACAGCTATGTGGATCACTATGCTTCCAGCAAGCAAGCAGACTGAAATCTGCCTTTCCTTTTGGACATGGTTTTCAGTGAAATCGTGCTCTCCTCCCAACTTCTAATGAATTACCCCCTGTGCTGATTTGATTTCTATTAGCCAAAAAGGGAATTTCATTTGCTGTTTGAATAAAGAGCGGATTAAAAGAAGAAAATAACCACTGATTCTTACAGTCAGAGAAGAGATTTCACTCCAGGAGACAGACATTTAATTCTGTTTGCCCTGACACTGCAGAGAAACCTCTTTTTGCCAGCACAAAGTGCTTGACTGGCTCTCCAGACAGAATTTTAACGTGAAATTACAATTTAAATTTCACTCTCTTCACACCAATAAGGATTTTGTGATAAGAGATCATGTCAGTGAAAAAAACCACCATAATTTTGTTGCTTTCAAAGTAGTTTGGTGATGTGATCAGCTCTAAAGCACCAGCTAGTGATCATGACTGATATCCCTGACTACCCAACACCCAAGAAGTCAGTGCTATTCTAAACAAACGTGAGGTTATTTTTAGAAGCAGGGAAGCAGATGGGAGTTTCAGTTGCTTGTGAGCACACATGCCCACCATTCAGCCTTTATGAATGGCTCCTTACAGATGGAGAAAGAATTCCAGAATCTGCTTCCACTCTTCTCTTTTTAGCAACATCACGTCATTCACTGCAGGGCAACAACCCCACTAATAGCCCAAACAACCTAAAGGTCTTCCAAGAAAAAAAAGAGTCTGTCGCCAAGCTCTGTGGCTGAACACAAAACCACAGATTTTATTTGTTTGGGTCAAAGGATATGACCTTTTCGCTCTTAATCTTTATTTGTCCTCTCCTCTCTCCAGGCAGAAATACAGCTAAATTCCAGCCAAGGTACTGGGCTCACAGGAAACACGTAAGTCTAAAAATGAAAACGTATTTTTGTAGATAAACCGGCCTTTCCTAAACTATCCCCAAACATGTAAATATCTCGTCATGCTGAGAAGCTGTGGTGCTTAAGCACAGATCAGATCCCTCAGCAAAGGATACTGCATCTTCTTCTGCAGACTTTCTTAGGTGACCATTTATTTAGAAGTAAGCTTTTCTAAATACCTGCTATAAAAATCAGGGGGAAGAGGGGAAGAAAAATTAATGTTATAAGGCCTTTGATAAACTTGACATGTTCTGGAACACTGAAATAATCCCCTAACATTTTGCTGAAGTTTGGTGTTGTGCATGTAGAGAAATACTAGTAATCATTATTCATTATTGTTGCACCCACTTAGCCTTGGCTTTGTTCAGAATTAAAACGTCATATTTTATATGAATTCTATCCTCTAACAGCTTTATGCTCATAAAGAACTGTCTTGTTCTAGGGAAGATAATTCCTGGATATTTTCATCTATGAAATAATATTTACCCAAGGGATAAATCAGTAAAATAACAGTGAAATTGGCACTGGAAAATAATGTTTTTATTTCAGTAATCCTGCCTGAAAATCTTCTTTAGGATGGAAGGGATTGGAAGTATTTTAGGAACATTCTGTGTGTCAGAATTCCTGTGGTACAGATTAGTGTTTCAAAGTCAGCAGTTTTAAGACAGACATCAATTTAAAAGTCATGCCTAGAAGCAATTAAGCCTTACTGGAGTCTTCATCCAAATATGAATAACAAGAGCAGTCAAAGTACTGCAGTTAATAGCTACCAGAAATGAAGATCATGGTTCATGATGAAGTCTTTGCCATAGGTCCACCACAGAGAGCACAACAAACTATGACCAAGCCATCAGTCTTGGTCACATCACAAGACAGTAAGGCTCCTTTCCACCTGCACCAGATGAATACTTAGTGCAGCTTTCAGACACAACCTTCAAAGAGCCATGAATAACCATAACTCTGTCAAAATCAATTTGATTGCATTAGAGGATTGTGATGTCTATCAATGACACTACTTTGTCAGATGAAGACAGAATCAACAATTAGCTTAACACCTGGGAGTCTCATGTTGGAACAGGTGATAAAACTAGGCACAAGGATCATTTCCATTTCATCCCCACAGCACAATTACCTTTCAGCTACTGAAGACTTCGGTCTTGGCGCTTTGCCATCCTGAATCCAAGCAATGCAAAGAGATCAATGTAAAGGTGGTGTCTATATCAACTAGTCACTGTTACCAGATATAAAGTTATAAACTCAGGGCTTGGTAACTCACTAGAGCTAGAGGACAATTGCTCACACAAACAAAACAGAATCACCTTCTTCTGACAGTGGGTGCAAAGATGGCGAGTCCTACGGTTGATACAGAACAAATGCTTTCTGCTACATTTAGCTTTCATATTCCAGAGAGAAAATGAGATGCCTGTCAGCCTCTGAACACCAATGGCAAAACCCTCGTCCCCACAAAACTTTGAGGCAAACACCCTAGTCCACAGTAGTGGTCCTTGGCATGCAAAAGGCTAAAATTCACAGCACCTTTCTTTCACCAGTGTACACACAACAACAACTGTATGACTATAACTCTGGGAATTATGCTTGACTTTGGGTTTCTATACTGCAGCTGCGGTCACCATGACAGGAGTCTGACATGGAAAAACACTGGATTTCTCTGTCCAAATACAGAACACTTGCTGCACAGCTATCTCTAGCCCACAGTTCGCATCTCATCCTCCAGAACTAAAAGAAAACCCAACACCTCTGATAGGCACTGCATTCCCAGCTCTTCCTTTTGTCTGGCACGCCTGAGCAACACTGGGACTCGATAGCAGGTCATTGTCTGCAACTGATACGTTGTCAGACAATGTGCACAGCAACAAGAGAAACTAAAGAGAGGTGACCTTGCTCTGTGCCTGCTCCATGCCTCACAGCACACGGGGACTATGATACAAAGGCTGAAAGAGAATTCCCTAGTGAAGATGCTTTCATGGAGGTCTCTGCTTATGCAAATGATGCAAGAATCTGGTGATAAGAGATGGGTAAGGTTTCGCTACAGATTGCTGTAGCCATACAAGTGTAGACTTGTACACAGCACAGAGGAAGCTATTTTATATATATATGCCCTTCAAATACCAAGAACATGTCCTTTTGTTCCAAATGGGCAGCAGGCTTAGCAGAGAACCCTTGCACCCCCATGGGCATAATCACAAGAGATCAGCTCAAGGAGAAAGCTCTGAATAAGGAAAGGCCAAATTCACTGCCACAAGCAACAAAAGAGCAGTGATATTTTAAGTGTCCTAAATATACACGCTTGCAGGTGGGAGCTAAAAAAGTTTAACATCCCACCTGAAATTCTGACCCAGGGCATAATCACAGGTCAAGGTTTCCAAGCTGCTGTGACCTTGATGTAGGCCAGCTGCAGTATTTCTCCTGCAGTGGCAGGAACTGACAGCACTGGCACATGTGGTGTGAAAGCAGCATGTGCTGTGCAGAGCTCATTTTCAATAATTAAGAACTTTGACTCTTCAACAAAGAAAGAACAAACCAAAGAACATAGAACAGTAACCAGCACACAGTGTTCTTACTAAAGCAGATCTATACAGTATTCTAATTAGAGCTCTTTATTTTTCAAGCAATTAAAGTCTATTTATATGTGACACAATAATTTTGGATCACCCTGTATATCAGAGTACCCTTACTCTGGCACATACACATATACTGGGAATATTCTGATCACAGTTAAAAGTAATTCGAGCACACATAAACTCCACTCAAAGACAACATTTAACACCAGCTTGTTAAACAAGGACTGGATTATCAAGATGAACATGTTTCTAAGATGCATCTGCATCCAAATATACGCATCTAAGATGCATATATTTGAGTTTACTGCACCATATTACAGGCTTTTACAGATTTCTGAATATCCAAAGAACTCAAATAGCAACCATCAGGGGAGTTCATAATACTGGCATAGGCACATGTGTATCAGCAGATAAGAGACTTCTGAAGCTGACTGAGCACTCACCAGTTCCAAACACTGCCGGTGCCCATATGCAGCAGCGTAATGCACAGTGTTGTACCCCTCTTTGTCTTGGATGGATGGATTGGCATCATTCTGCAGAAGGAATTCCAGACACCTGTGGACAATTCACTAGTGTAAATGTGAGCTCACGATATTTAACAGACTCACCTCTCACCACAATTAGGTGAAACTGGCAGTTAATTCTAGCAGCACCTCAGATCACTTTTCACCAACAGCTCCTCACATTCACCATTATTTCAAACAGAAAATTGCCACTCATCTTTGAAGACCAGCTGCATAAAAAACAATCTTCAACCTAATTTTTGCAGGTACTCTAGATTACAAGAAGTATTTTTTATGACAAAGCCTGAAAGAAAACTACAGAACTCTGTACCATGATGTAAACAGCCTAGAACTGCTACAGCTCATGTAAAAACTCTTATATCAAACTACTGGCCTCTAAACATGCACTATGGCCAGCTGAAAAATAGACATAGCTGAGTTAATTTCCTGGCCTATGTGTATATAAACATATTTTCTTCTTTGTTGTTTTTTTTTGGTTCATTTTAAATCATGTGCTTTTCAAAGGATCCCTTAATGTTCTTGCCACTTTTTCTTACACCATCATGAAATCATCATTCTGTTACTAGTTCTGTCTTCCACAGCTTGTAATTTGTGGTGAATGTAAGGCTGTCATATGAAAAAAAGGATTTTTAAAACAAAAACTCGTTAAGCAGCTAGATGAAAATGTCAATCTGAGTAAATGCATCGAGGAAGCCATTGGCTACTTCTTTTTGCAACATACATACTTGGTGCAAAGCATTAAAATAAGACAGTGCATGATACTGAAGAATTATTAAATTATTGAGGCAGTACGTTTTCAATTAAGAAACAGCAACAAACACAGAAACAGAAATATTACGTAATATGTGCACAGAGAAGAGTGTAGAGCTTTTTTCTTCAGGTTAGCCCTCATTAAAGCCAAGCACTGTGTTTAGCAGAGCAATGAACGAGCAAAAGCAGAGTGTAAAAGTGCAGCCCAAAGCAGCAGCATTCTCCAGAAATGAGGTCTAACTGCTTTATTGACACCAAACTTACAATGCAGCTTCTTTTTCCTTCATCTCAGTGGCTCTTTCAAGTTCTTCAGCATTTTCATGGGAGTTACCTACAATATTCTTTCTTCTTAGCATAGAGGACAGAAAAATGCAACTTATTTTATAAGTATCATACCAGTGATTTTGATGCAGTCTGACACCCATCCCCAACCTCCTCTTCAAGGAGCTGACCTCCTCCAGCCAACAGTAAGAATTATATAAATTAAATGAGTGTACTGTATGGGTCTGCAGCTGGTAAGTTTTGCAAGCTATGGAGACAACTACAACGTGGTAGTTTATTGACCTGCAAATTAATGCCAGGAATAAAAAAAGAAAGAAAGAAGAAATCTGGTTTCTATCAGAAACAGTTTGATCATCACTTTCCAGAATCCTTCCTTTTCTCCCACAGCAATATTGTGCATTTCGTTTCTTTTGCAGAGAGAACTCAGGACTACCAAGCCTGGTTCTTCCTACAGTAACCTGCTAGTTCTTCTCTAGGATTTCAAGAAACTTTAATCACTGATTAAATCAGCCTATTCGAGTCTGCATTAGCTGGGTTGCTGACTCTTCCTCACTTTCTGTGAATCATCTTTGAAACAATGTGTGCATCTCCTGGAGAGGTTCTTCAAATTCTTCAAAGAGCTCAGCATGTCTTCATATTCCTGTGCCCTCGGATCATTTTTGTCACCTCTGATTCCCAGTTGGATGGATGGCATGAGCTTTACAACCATGAGCTTTCCTGGCCACCAAGGCTAATAGAGAATACATTTACGAACTACTGTCATCATGGATTGGTAGCTTTATAGGTTTGTAGAAGGACAGTTTGCTAATTTCAATCCATATAACATGCAAATTCCAGACTGGATTCTGCACAACGCAGAACAGTACATTCCTCCTTTAATATGCATTTTCCCATTGTAAGATCAAGATCTGACATTCTTCCTGTGGGTGCTAGCAATAATACAAACCCAGGGTCTGTCTGATGTCCACTGACTCAGAGAAAACTTAATTATTAGTAAAATAACTCCCCTGCATATTAACATTGTAAGCTCATAAACAGTACTCATGTGCTATGCTGAAGTCCTACCTGCATCTGCTTTCAGTTAATTACAGATCAGTGAGATCCCAGAAGATTCCCTGAACAGAATAAGTGATGATCTGGAGAAACAGCACATACTCAGGAACTGCAATCATCTGTTTAATTAAAATGCTGTTGTGACTTCCATTGCAGGAATGAGTACTTTCTGAAGACCACAAGCAACAACTGTTACCAGAATAGCTGAAACAGTAGGGCAACCTCGCTGCACCAAGACTTCTCCTTGCTCATCACCTGCCCACATCCAAAGTTAACTAATTATGAAGATTCTTTGGACTGAGATGGCCTGACCTTGGG
>NW_009938135.1:96869-101292 GCF_000696875.1 Nestor notabilis | reverse complement strand
GCCATTCAGCAAGAAAAAAAATAAGCTGACCTATAAACTCATGGGCTGCAAACGGCATTTCATTTGTGTAACAAGACCTCTTCCAGAGCATCTCAAACTGGAAAATTTAATGAGAAGACAGTATCACAACATCATATTCAATTTAGGCTTGGACCACGAGGGCAAATAAAGGCCACATACTCCTGACAATGTTCAGGATGTGACTAAAGCAAGCTTTTCTTTTTAATTAGGGATGGAAGTAGATACATCCTGAAGTTAACCAAGAGCTTGTTTAAATGCAGGAACTTCACCTACTAAGAGCCAAAAGCTGAAAACCACACACCAAATCACACTATCAACATCCCAAGTAACACCTCTCCTGAGTAAGGCAGAATTAGGAAAGGACAGTGGTGAAAGCCTTCCTACAAGCCTACTCTGATTGTAATGCCAAGCACAGACCTTTGAAGATCCTGATGCCTTCTTCCCAGCACTGTTCAGGTTTGAGGGCGATAGGGAAGACATCTTCTATATTAGTATCATCACAGCAAATGAAGAAGCTACCAAGGCTCTGGTGTGACATCCAAACCTCCACCATAAAGTTAAGCCAAAGTTTTCCTGTGAAGCCTCAGCCTCAGATATATTTTTACCAGACCTCACTACACAAGAAACCTTAGTGTCTAGAGGAATGAGACAGAGAAACATGGGATGACCTAAAATAAATACAGGTCACTAACAGTTTTAAGAGAGAACTAACAGGATAATTGAGCTTGTTTTGTAGAGTATAAGGAAGAGACTGCCAAAATATGCAGCTATCTGGGAATTAGGAATTGCAGTCACTAACCACAGGATTTCTAAGTGTTGCAGCTGTTTTCCCCCTTCTCACAAGAACAACACTGCATTCTGCCAAAGGATATTCCCCAGTCCTCTCTCTTTTTAAAGTCTCTGAAAGCAACCTGTTTGGCCAGGAGGAGCATTTTTATCAGCTCTGACAGTGGAGAGAGACTGATGGGTAGTTCTAACCCCATCTCTTCAAGAAAGTCTGTCTGAATGGCTAAATGTCTTCCTGTCACTGCAGCCCACCTAGGAAAACCTCTCCTGCTGTCTCTTGCTCCATCCCTTCTGATGGACTTGCAAAGCAGATGTAGAAAATTCTCTGAGCTTACTCTTGTGAGGAAACCACACAGAGGAAAACAGAAGACTGTGGTGGAAATAGTTCAGTAGGACACCGTGGCTGCAAAACTGTGGGTTACATCAAAAGTAACTGAGCTGAAATGCCACATCATTTGGGATTTGGCATATAGTCAGAGCAACTCAGTGTGGAGTTATGCATACATCTGAGAGAAATTCCTTTGCTAGCGGGATCATTTTTTTGGCTCGAGTGAAATAGCATCATGAAGAGAATAGAATGACTCTAATTTAGCAGAACACTTCAAACAAGGAATACAAAGAGGGTTCCTTACTTTCGGTCTATGTCAGAAGCAGCAGCATAGTGCAAAGGGGTGCGTCCCCAGTCATCTGTTTCATTAATATTGGCTCCTGTTGTCACCAGTGTCTCAATACAGTGGAAATGACAATTTGCAGCTGCATAGTGCAAAGGTGTCCTGCAACATAAGTGACAATGTGTTACCTCCTATTCCAATATGTACCACCAGGGATAATAAGCAATCTTAACTGCTGCAGTGCTACAGATTTCCAGCATTCAACATCAGTGCCTTATGTTCCTGTGATGAAATGCAAAGTTATGGAAATCTAACAAAATATTGTGTTAATAGGAAGTTTTGGGGCTCCTACAAAGCCTAATGGGATACAGATCACCAACCTGTGCCTTGTAAACAACCTATTTCCAGTGACAGCCGCTGCTGCTGTTCTGCCATACATGCTACTTTCTTCCTGCTGGGAGGCAGAGCAAAGCACAGTGTCCCTCACAGCATCTTATTTAGGTGGCACAGCAACACTTCATATGGGGGGAAAAAACCTCCAGGAGGTACATAAATCACAGCAATCCTCCCATTGTAACCCAGGTGTTGTCTTGGGCACACAAGCACAAGAATTCAGGCAATGAGAGAAGCAGTCAGGAAAAAAAATAAACCTGTGATATTTTTAAACCAGAAAACTCAAGAAGGTGGGATGGCTTTTATGTATTTAATGAAGTCTGCACCTGTCTGTCTGGCATATAACTGTGGCAGCAAGAGTTCTGCAGGGAAGGCCAAACCCCTACTTCATTTTACTGTCATTTTTCATAAAAGATAGGATTTCCAGACTGAGGCAAGTCTTTCTTCCTTGCCTTCTAGGTTCTTTTCTTTTTCAAATAAGTTTCATAATTTACTTACCTCCCACATTTGTCCTTCTTATTGAAATCAGCTCCACTGCTTTGCAAGAGTTTTATACATTCAACATTACTGGAAAGAGAAGTAAAGGAAACAAAACGTAAACAAAACAGAAGTTTACATCCGTGTTGCCCCCTGCCTCCCAAAATGAGAAAGTTACTCTCTTTTGTATTATTTGCCGCACAAAACCAAAGTACAGCCAACTACAATGTGACATTCAATCAAACAGAACATGAAGCTTTAAAAATTTATTTCCTTTTTTTCTAGAAAACATTAAACCTCCCTTTTTCAGAAGAAAAAAAGTAGTTTTCCAAATAGAGGACAGGAAATGTGATGTGAATTCAGTGTGTCTGGAGGTTTGCAATGGGAGCTGTACTCTAATGCTTCCCACACTGAACTGGCATTTTATAAGAGAATTTTAGATCAAAGTTGTTGCTAGCTCATAAAATGCCAGTTCAATAATGAAGAGGTGACATTTAACGAATTCCACCCCCGTTCAGCAAAGCATTCAACAGTAATCACTTTGCTCAAATCCTGTTTACTTAGTGAGAGTTACTCTTAGGGTAATTCTTTTACATGATTTGTTGACTATTGACAGATTTAAGCACATCTCTAAGTGCTTGGTTGAATAAGGGGCATAGCTATTTCAAGTGACTGTCATATCAATATTGCATTTATATAAGTGGATGAATTGGACTCCTTTGCTTTACATCTGTTGAAGGAATTCACCACATCATAGCTGCTTCTTCATCTTGTTTAAAGCCAGGTGATTTTTAATAGAAAACAAAACAGCTCAACTCTCACATCTTTTGTAATATAAGTGAATAAATACATGACTCCAAGCCAGAAAATGACATAAAGAAGTGCAGCACTTTCCAAGACTCCTTGTCATTCACAGGGGCAATAAATCATTTGTGTTCACAATCAGATGAGCAGGCCTTTGAAGCATGTTCTTTTCCTAGTACCTATGCAACTCCCATTAATGTAATGGGAGTAACAGGCATGTGTCAGGAAATAAATGAATGCCTTTTTCTATAGCTCCAGCTCCAGGAAAAAAAAAAAAGACTGGATGCAATATGTTGGCATATGTTCATCCCTACTCTAATTTGCTATTGCATAAAATAGCTGCAGAACACTTACCACAACGTACTAAAAATAAAAACACTTTTTAGTGATGACAGTTGCAGTAAACCACTGGAAAAATATGGTTTATTTTCATGAGCCACTTTTGCTTCTTATGAAGCCTTTCCTTTTCTTTCAGACTTCCAGGTTGTTTTTATTATTCTTTTGGGGTGCAGCCTTATTGAACTATACTATAATAATCTCCATCCAAGCAACAGTCATCCCTCCACTATTAATGTCAGAGAAGTATCAAGAAGAGTAATACCAAAAGAATAATAGAAACAGTATTTGGATCAATTTTATTATTTTTTTGTAATAACAAAAACTTTATGATATTCATTTTGGTCCACTGAGAAGAAAAACCAACTTCCAGAAAGACTGCCAAGTGTTTGCTGTGGACGACCATTTCTGCTTGCTATAACCACAGAGAACACAAGCTGGGTTCTAGCCAAGGCTTCATTTCAGCTGTTTGCTGAGCCATTAAGTACTCAACAGAAGAGTCAAAACTCAGTGCTTGCCAAATGCTTTGTCCTTTTGCTAGGTTAACTTCACAGCACTCCACTGACAATTACTTGGAAATATTTAAACTAACTGGATGCTACGCTTACAACTTAAATTGACGCATTTCACTTTTCATTTGTTTCCATTTCTGGCCTCCAAGCACCTACCAGGAATGCACCACCCTGAGAGAACAACAGTCTTAACTTTCTAATGTGGAGGTTGAGGGTTGGTTGTTTGTTCTGGGGTTGGTTTTTTTTGTTGTTGTTTTGGTTTGTTGTCTTTTCTTTTAGAAACTTTTTAATCTGTGCCTGAAAAATGGCAAAGAGGGAGATGAGCTGCGTCTGGACTCCAGGGTTGCAATCTGATGGGCACTGTTGCATTTTTGGACAAGGACACAGTCCAAAGGCGGAGGCCAGGAATAACTTCCCTGCCAGCAGCATCCCAGGAGCTACAGCTCCTCTTCCTTACTCACTTTGTCCCAGGAACAGGTGATT
>NW_009938135.1:76955-96838 GCF_000696875.1 Nestor notabilis | reverse complement strand
TGACTGCTGGCCCTCAGCAATGCTTTTAGTCAACAGACAGACCTGGGTGAGTCTGCAGTACCCCCATCCAAAACTGAGGCAGTCTTCCCACGAAAGAGTTTTACCCTACACCTGAAACCCATGCTTCAAATCACCCAGCTCTCTGCAGTAGAGGGAATGAGACCATCTCCTTTACTTTGCAAGCAACCCCTACATGAGGGCAGTGGCAAAAGACAGCCTCAAGTGACGCAAATTTGACATCAGACCGCTTTGCTTCCCTTGCACCACAGTAAATTCCTCTGTGGATGGCACAGTCAAGTTGGCTGGCACCAAATGTGCAACAAAGCCACGAAATAACTTACAACAGCTACAGCGGCAGCTACTCACCCTCCTGCAGCGGCAGCGTGGAGGCATGTTCTTCCAAAACTATCAGGGGTGTCTATTTCAAAGCCTGCAGACAGCACGTGCTCATTACTAAACAAGGACACTATGCTATACTTTTGTCCTAGTTAAACCACAAGAAACATTGCAGAGACAGAAAAATCAGTTAGTTGGGAAAGAAACAGAACACAAGCAACTACAGTCAGAAAGAGGTTGTCAGGGGAACGGCGAGCAGCTGCTCCATCCAGTTTGGCAGCTCTATAAAAAGAGCTGCAAAGGCAACGAGCATCTATTTCCACATCCAGCTCCTCACCACATCCCTATTTAAAACAGTGTGACAGGCATTTATGAGACAGATACTTATCAAGAGGACTGCAACAGCAGGACATGAAGACAGAAAACATGAAGAAATGAGGAAAACCCACAGAGTCAGACTGAACATGAAATAGGGCCATTTTTACTGCATGTGGTTTTCGGGTTGGAAAGAGGCTTCCAGGAGATATTCAAAGATGCACAAGGCCAAAGGATGTAAGCCTGGCAGTATTAACTCTGGTCACCCAGAGCTGCTGCTCTCTTTTTAGATCTAGTGGTCTAGTCCAGTGCACACAAAGGTTTAATGAAATGGGTATGTGACTACCATTTTCCACGCTTTATCCTACAGGACTCAAGTTTAGGGGGAAAAGTCATTGTAGGAGATTTTAGGTGTATAGTAACAAAGCAATTTCCTAGAAAAAGCATATGATTTGCCTTGTGATTTTTTAATTCATGGGAACTCTGGCCTGGAAAGAAAGAATTTGGGATTTGGCACCTGATAATGCCTCTTTTGTAACACTTGCATCAGCAAGCTCCTTCTCCTTCTGCTTTGGGCTCTGGTGAGGATCCTGAGAACTGCTCTCTCAACACTACACTTTCACTCTTTTCCTATCCCGTGCCCACAGATCTTTGGCCAGCCTAACTCCTTTACTCTGTCCAAATTCAGAAACACTTTAGCTGTATCTAAAATATGACATCATCAGTGAGATGGAAATACCTGCGGCAGTGCAGGCCCCAAGGAGGTAATTTCCTTAACTATTCCTTTGGGGAAAAGAACCCAAAACAAAACAGTATCTCACAGTCCTACAGGTTGGAAAAAGGGTCCTCAATTTCCTCCCTCCTCCTGGTGAATTAATATAAACTCTCTAAACCTTCCAGGAGAAAAGAATTCCGGGCATGAGCAGTACAGGATGTGAGGAAGTACCAGCATGCCGTTAGGAAAGCCTCGCGTGCTCCCGTACATTACAGCACACAGCCGAACACAGCAGCACAGGAAGTCTTTCATTTGAACAATTCACAACAATGAGTACAAAAGGGGCCACAAGCAGCAGAGACACACACCACTGGAGCTCCACAGACACTGTGGGATTTACTTACCCGATGACAACAACTTCCTGCAGCAGTCTGAGTGAGCATTCAGCGCCGCTAAGTGTAAAGGGAACATGTTGTGGATCCCACACCTGAAAGGCACAACAGCCTCATTACACACAGTGATGTGAAAATGCAGGTTACATACAGACACGACATATGAAAAGCTCCTTCCTCAAAAGCAACATTATTTATCCTTTTCAAGGAAGATTCTTCCTTGGTTCCTACCATTTATTTTTATCTATATTTCCTTAGCAGCCTTCTTGGGAGTTAAAAATATTCTGATACAGCAAAATCTTGGCTTTATGCTTTGAACAGAATGTGGCAGGAAGGTTTCTAAAAATTCAAGGCAAAAGCCAAGGTAAGGGAGGAAGCAAGAGAGCAGATATTTCTTGGAGTCAATTTCCTGGCGTGGGATGCACAAATTACTGCATCAGCCACGGATACTGCAACTGCCATTCTGAGGTGTAAGTAAATGCCTAAATCTTCTTAATACCTTTTTCTGAATCCCGTTTTTCCTGCAGTTAACATCCTTCAGATAACTCTTATGTGGGTTTTCAAAGCCTCCCCCCTTCTTCCCTATCTCTCCTCTGGGGTTAGGGTAGCTGAAAGCTCTTCACGCTTTCCTTTAGACTGCTGTGACACACACAGTTTTCTTCCCACATCCTAAGAACCAAACATCTAATTTTCCTATTTGCTCCAGCTACTTCTGCTCACAGTCTTTTTCACTTTTTCCCCACTTCTGACACATGACTCTCTTTTCAATTACACTATGAACCTCCCAGAGCAGGCATGTTGGGTAAAAAAAAAAAGTAGGCACCTATCATGAGGCTCAATCTCTATCAGGGAACCACATAGTTTTTAAACAAGCTGAGCACTCACTGCAGCTTTTATTAATATCAGCAAATGCTCCCAGTTCAGTCCCTAAACATGCCACTGTTTACAGTCTCAGAAGACTTTTGGTTTTGGACATCTTGGCTTCTGTCATTTAGCATTGTTATGTGAAAATCATCTTGTTATTCTAGAAGTATTATCCTACCGGCAGCCCTCCAAGCGCACATAAATAGGGAGCCTCTGAAACCAACTATCTCAACAAGATTATCATCTCCTGCCTGCTTCAGCAGATGTATTTTTGAAGAATGACAAGCTCTGGGACAATAGCAGATGGATTCATATCTGCCCTTCGTTCCTGCAAGACAATTGGTGGATAGGTGAGTATGATCACCTTGTGGAAGAGGAGATAAGATATGGATCCAAAGATGAAGGAACTTGTCTTTCTGCAAGACTCACAGTAAATCATAATAGCTTACAAAGCTTTAGACAAAAATGAAGGTGGGTGTTTATAAAGACACTTTACTCTCTCCAACATTTTATACATAAATGTATTTAACTAAGTTTGGTTCATTTTTAAGAAACTTACTGTTTCCAGAATCCACAGGCCCATCTTTCCTGTGTCTTCACACTGAATGTGTCCTCCTCACTGCTTCACTACACTACAGAGTGACTTGTGGTGCTGTACAGATTTTAATGTTGCTAATGTCAGCATCTACATCTAAGAGCAAATATGTTAAAAGACAACCTCACAGCCTATTCTTCGAAGGGAACAGCACAAGCTCTGCCCACCTGCTGCATCTGATAAACAGGTTGCATTTTTTAGCTGTGGATTCATTTACTTAAGATAACATTGGACACTGTATTGCTGTGCTTCTTCCTACCCCCATTTCTCTCTATCTCCTCCTCCACCTAGTTACCTGAAGCAGTATTTTTCTTCTTTTAGGTCAAGATTTCCACTCAGCACATGATTTGGCCAGTTTCCATCAAAAAACACTATCTGCACATCTGCTCACCAGCGTCACACTTCTATACTGTTCACACTGGTTCCTCCCATCGCTCACACATTTTCCCCTTTACATGCAGTTGCCTCAAAGACTGATTGATCTGTCTGCAGTTGTTGCTAACAACACTGCAGAATTTTCACAGCCAGTTCAGGGAGCTCAGCCAGAGTTATTTACATGCAGCACATACAAAAGCCCATTCCCAGTGTTTCAATGCTCCTTGTTTAGCACAGACAGCATCACTTGGATCTGCCTGGTATCTTTGAGACAACTTCTTATTTCACTTATTTCTGCTACTGGAAAAAGTATATTATTTGATCAACGTTCCAGTCAACCAAGTGTGAAATAGAAATTTCTAACTAGATAATCCTGATTCCAAGAGTGGACTATCCCACTGCATCTCATTTTCCCTTTAAATCTCAAGATAAGAGAGTTACTGTACTGGAGAAAGAGCTAGGAAAAATACACATCTATTTAGACACCAAGATCTTCATGCTGCCTATGTTAATAAACCCCAGTGACATTAGCTGAAGCCTGTGGAATTCCATTATCCATGCCATCTGAAGATCTGTTCCACACCGGTTTGCATGGTGACAGTTGTACTTGATAACAGAATATGAGAAAATGTGCCAGTTTCTTTAACACCATCAAGTAAACAAACAAAGTACCAAGAGCTGCAAGTACCTTCAAAACTGAAACCAGCTCATTTGCATCTGCAAGTGGGTTTTCCTAACCAGGCAAGTCAAGAAAAATCACCAATTTCTATGGTAGGTTCTAGGTAGAAGACTCTTAAATTATATATATTATATTACGTGGAGGTAGTTGCCAAAAATTTACATTCATGAAATCAGATACTGCTATTAAACACCTGGCACAAATATCCCTCATAGCACTGCATTCCTTTGGTCTTACACCCCTTTCTTTACCTTTAGGTTGGCTATTTTCTCTTGACAGATCATAAGAACCTGAACATAACTAACCAATACTCAAGTACTCTTAAAAATCAAGCACCTGTCAATGTTTGAGTTGACAATAGTTATCATACTGTGGGTGCAGTCTTGACGTGTGCAAGAGAAAAGAACTGAATTGAAGCAGAAAGCACTAACAACATTTAGAAATGTGTGTAATTTCAACTCCTTCTCCTTTTATTCAAGAAAGACTCCCAAACTCATGAATCAGATAAAAGCAGTCCTATCATTTAAGCCACCTGCATATCAGAAACCATGCAACATCAAGACAGGCTCTACTTCTGTTGAGATCAGAAATACTTAGTAACACCTGCTTTGCAATACTGCATTTATATTGATTATCCTATGTCATACCAAGAGATACAAAACAAAAGAACCAGCACCACGTCTGACAGGCCGCTAAACATTAAGCTAATTTAGATACTAAGGAATATGCCTTGGAAGGCATCTGAATTTTTTTCAGTTATGTTTCCTATATGAACTCATTGCTATGGACTTTCTGGAATAACTGTGATCAAGATGCACTTTACATACATACCTCCTTCATGTATGTTACATACCACTGTGCCACATCAATGCTTTAGGAAAAAAAAGCAGTACTTGTAACCATGTAAATGGGCACAATAGGAACATAGTAGGCTTTCTTTCCCCTCCACACTTCCCAAGTGTTCATATATTATCCTCATGTCACCCACTCAAATACAGTACAGTTATGCTTGTCCCTTTTGACCTTCACATTTCAGAACGTGAGATGTAACTGTGTTTCCAGGCATCACACATAACACTTGATCATTAGAAACAGCTCCACTTCAGCCACCTACTTGGCAGTATCAGCTCCACTCGTTATGAGGGTGTTAATCAAAAGCTCATGTCCGTATCTTGCAGCCACGTGTAGAGGGGTGTTACCATCCTTATCAACACAGTCGATTTCCCCTCCTGCAAAAAATGTTTTATTACAGTTTAAGACTGAAAGATTAAGCACGAACCAGAGACCACAAATGTTATTTCTCTCTAGCGAATGCAGCGTAACCAAACCAGCCACAAAGACACTGAATTTCAGAGACCAAGAACCAGCACACGGCAAGCTGTCTGCTGTCAGCCACTGGTACTGAACATGGTCTGGCAGCAGCACCTTCACCTCTCTCTCCAGCTACAGTGGTGGAGAAAAATGATGGGAAATAGATGAATAGGATGATATACCACAGTCAAGTACATGATTCAGACTTGCTGCTCATCTAAAGGCACAAACAGATGCTTCAAATTAAACTAACTGCTGAAACTATGCTCTCATTCATCAAAGCACTGCTACTCAACCTTACCTGTAAGACAGCAATGTTAAACAGAGTTTGTCCAAGGGGCCAGCAGGAACACACTACAAACAAGCAGCATGTTGTGTGCCTCTTCTGTGCCTTACCAAAGAACAACCAAACAGTGCTTAAGTAGAACTATTGCAATTTAAGCCTGTCATCTTGTGGTTTATGCTCACAAGCAGGAAAAATACATTATTTCTTTCTTCTGTGCCACGGCTTTTGACCCACACAAAGATTGCTATCAAGCCCTTGTTTTCTTTTTGGACGAAGGAACCGTAACTTTTTCAGTCTCCCCTTGTAAGTCAGGTTTGCTGCACTCCAACTGTTCTCATTCTTCCCTCGGTCCTCTCCAGCTGGCTCACATCCTTCTGGAAGTAAAATGTCAAAAGCCAGAAACAGTACTAGGGCTGACGTCTCCTAATGCTGAGCTGAGCAAAATGATTACTTCATGCCCGCTGGCTCCGCTCCTATCTATACACCCCTGTACATTGCACAGCACCATGTACATTGTTGATCATTTTTCTATGCACCATGACACAGTTGATCTGTGGTCACAAGCTTCTGACCCTTTACAAGCCCCAGCTCCCTTCTTGAGGAGCTGCCACCCACCTGGTTGTTGTTATTCTGAACTTGTCCAATTGATATTCCTGCTTGTGTGGGATCTTTGCTTTGTTTTACTTGCGTTGTAACTTCTGTCTCCAGCTTTACAGGATCATTTTCCATTCTGAATCCACCTTCTGCCAAACTAACAGTCTCTCCCAACTTCATGTTTTCTCCAAATGTTAAAAGCACATTTTTCTGTTCCTCTGTCCAAGTTGTTAATGAAAATACTGGATAGTTTCAGGCCCAGGAGGGATACTGAACACTGCCTCACTACACCTTCCATTTCAACAACAATCCATTTATTACTAATCTCCAAGTGTAGTTTTTCAACAAGTTATGCAGCAACACTGTGACACTGTAATACTCCACTAGTTTTCTATGAGAATACTTTATAAAAGCATGTAAAAAGTCTTACTAACATCAGGATATGATAATACTTACTGCATGTCCACTATTCACAGGAGATAACAGGCCATAGCTGCGACAAGAAGAGTTCTAGTAAAGCACTATACAGCATTTTCTAACTAAATAAAGGTCAGTGAAATGCTGAGACACTTTCCCTGGGATGGAGCCTCCACCAGCGGAGGTCTCCACAAACAGTACTTGCCCGCAGAAAAGTGAGAGGACTGTGCTGTGTTCACAAAGCCTACTACCCTGCAGGTGGAAGAGAATGATGATGTTTTGGCATCTTCTAACTCTTAAGAACACTATGCCAGATATTGCCCACTCCTCCCTAAGTGCTTACAAACAGTTTGTGCATTTGCTCATGTCAGAATTTTTGGCTGACCTGTGTAAAATTCTCCAGCTTTTTCACCATTTTAAAGATAGGGGTTACATTTGCAGTTTTCCAATTTTAAGGTAATCAGTTCTTCCTCTACAAGCCGCTAGAGACAGCAGCCCGAAACTGAGACATCTTTAGCCAGCTCATTAAGTACTGCAGAATGAAACTCCATTTCTTAAAGTCATTGACATTTCTCTCTTCCACGATATCCCATGGCAATGAGGCATAAAGTCACTTGCAACCAGATCTGTGTACAACACTAAAATTAGAGGGGCAGCAAATGAAGAAAGAAAGAAGTGAAACCCAAGTATCTTGGAGTAGAGAGGCGTGAATGACAGATGAAGAACTTCCAGTCCTTTCACACACAAATCCAACAAAGAGCAAACAACAGCTCTAAGTCAGAGACCATATTTGACTAAACAACCAAAAATTGCACTAAAGCAGAGTTTCTTCCAGTTTGCCTGAACTCCTTTTATTATTACTATTTTACTTATCCAAGAAGAAATATGACAACCGTTTGCATGATGACCTGAAAGAAGCATGATGTACTGAAGACCTCCATTTTAATATACAATTGCGTGTAAATATAGGTGTCATTACATTTACAGTGTAACTGTTCAACCATCTTCAACATCTCGCACTTAGGCTCCAAGTTAGGGATTTTGGAAAACAAAAAAAATCAAACCACCAGCCCCAGAGCATCCTGTCTGGCATAGTGGCCAAAGCTGGGAAGCATAAGTAAGCAATCTGTAATAGCAAGCTCTGTCAATCAGAAACAGGCCTCTGCCAGATCTCCAACGATAATATTTGTTATACTTTGTAGGTTTCTTGGACAAAGGAGATACCTGATAAATGACTGATAATCAGGAATCTTGGCTATGCCAGAACAAACAGGTTGGCACTGATCCAACACCCTTAGTACTTATTCAACACTTAATGAAGACAGTGGCAAGGCGTAGAGCTAAGGGAGGTGAGAGAAATACAGTTACTGAGCAGAGGGTAGAGAAAATGGTCTGAATTCTAAGAACACCAGAGCTCCCAAGGGAGAACAACCAGGGTTTTTTCCTGGTTTTAAGTAATCTGAGAAAGAAAGTTGTGCCTGCTTCTCAGCAGAAAAGACAACCTAAATACAGCTCTGAACTCTAGTTTTCAGGTTAAGAATCACAACAGATCAGCTGGACCACTGTCAGCTGGAGGAATACAGGATTCTGTTAACAACCAAAATCTCAACTTGTAATGACATGCTGGAATGAGAGCTGTCAGAGCAGCTCAAAGCCAGAAGCTGATGGAGAGCTAAGCAGCTCTCAGAGCAGCCCTTTGGCACTCTGGGTCAGAACAACTAAACACTGCAACCTTGGAAATGCCTTTTGGAGAGTCATTAACCAGGCACAAAAACTTACCATTCTGAATGAGGGTCTGTGACCGCGTGAACCTCCCATGGACAGCCGTCATGTGCAACGGGCTCTTCCCATCCTTACTCTAACAGAAACAAACATAAACCCAACCATTTAGCATGTAAAGTGGTGGTAACAATTTGAATTATCTCAGCTCAACATCCTACAGACAAAACCTCTATTGGCTTCAAAAGTCTGTAGAACTGAAGCTGTATGTGATGACAAATGCAGAAGGTATAAACATATAAGTAAAATAGTTCCTCAGCAATGAGTAGCAAATGGGCTGGAGTAGAGCCTGTCCTTACAGCCTGGCTGTACACAATACATGCTAGAAACCTACAGATTTATCACATATTATTCTTTAATATTATTTTTAAGTAACATTTCCAAATCAGTCAATATTTTCCCTAACATCTGCAACGAGAGGAATAAAGAAAAACAGAGGAAGCATAAAACTAAGTAAAAGCAGTCTCTGAGGGATTCAAGAACTATATCCTGTTTATCATCTACATTTTATAGCTACATCCCAGAATTAACCCCATTATATTAAAAAGTTTTGGTTAATAAATTTCCATACAATCAAAAATAGGATGTCTACAAAATACAATCAGAAAACAGGGAAAGAATGTGAAAGGAAAGGTACAATGAGTAGAGGTTAATATTTTTTATTCTAGGGAAATAAACTGAGATTGGGGAAGCTGAGGAGCTGAGAAAACAGCAAGGGAAGGGTAGCAGCCTCACTACTCACATCACTTCGTGTTTATTGGCATGGGGTTTTGCATTCTTTGGCAAGCAAATCCCTAATTTCATTTTAATAATTGTGAGTTTAAATAATGCACTGACTACTCACTGATCTAAAGGGACTTGCCAAAGGTGTTAAATGCTAAGAGACCAGTTTTACAGATGGGAAATTGAAACAGAATTTGAAGTACAGTAGTCAAAATCTTGTATGAACTCAGAGATGTCAAGTCTTCCAGTATGTATACCAGTACCCTCTGCTGGATAACAGCAAGGCCCTTCCAGCTTCATCAAGATGCATCAATTATATCTCAAGAATATACAGATATCCTAAAAGAATCAGACTTTGTAAACTCAGGCTATAAAACAGGTAAATAAAAAACCTTTAGATTTTACTTCCCCGGGAAAATCAAAAGGAACTTTTTAGAACCAGGTTTAATTAAATCCATACTGAAGGGGAAGGAAAACGCCAGCAAGGAATGTTCCTTGACTTTCCACCACTACCCAAGATAATATTTTGGTAGAGCTCCTGGGACTATATTTTAGTAGTGATTCATGCCTTCAGGAGAGTTGCTGGCCTAAAGTTTAAAGCTGTCATTATATTTATCAAGGTACTGAAAGCTCCTCTGCTGGGAAGCAATCTCATCCAAACAGTTTAATTATCAACTTTCTCAGCATCACTCTATTTCCATCAAGGATTTAAAGCCATGCTGTCCTCTTTATTATAGTTTCCAGTGTCCTGAGATATGCAAAATGCGATAAAGTAAAACTAAAGAGCTGAAATGGAAGTTTTACCTGTAGGTTAACATCTGCTCCATTATTCACTAGTAGTTCAAGACACAGTGCGCCGTGAGTGGAGGCAGCAGCGAAATGCAAGGGAGTGAATCCATTATTATTAGGCTGATTTACATTAGCACCGTAGTCAATCAGCTCATTAACAACAGAATCCTGACCATTGTAACAGGCAATGTGAAGTGCAGTATTTCCATAGATGTTCATTTCATCAATCTAAAATGAGACAAGGAGACATAGTTAAAACTACAGACATAGCTAACCATTTTACATAACACATTGCATACTGTGAATGGAAATAGCTGGAGGCTTGAACTGTCACAGGACATATTTCTCACCAGCAAATTTAATTGACAAAAATATACTCCCAGAGAGCTTAATTTGGAATGCTTTACCTTTACTATTAGTAACTTTTTATCCTACTGGCCATTTCTAAAAGCCAGTATGAAGCTCAAAGCTGATAGCAAGACCGTGTAATGCTGGTGATGATGACAAAAGCTGGAAAGCCTTTACACATAAGTGGGAAAGCATGATAAATAAGAAGCTCACAATCTTTATTAAAAAGTCATTAAAACACTGACTGTAGAATTTCTGTGAACAGAATCAGGCTTAAGAGCTCTTTTTACAGATTTCTTTTGGGAAGGGAAAGACAGTGCCGGAGTGAAGGGAAGGTGAAACTGCACAGCCATTTACACTTCAATAAGAAATCACTTTTGGTAGCCAGCATTATAAAGATGCAATTAAGATTATGTTACTTCTTGATGACTGGCTTTGTATTCAACTGCTGTTCTGTAAAATAGGACAAGACAAGATTGTACAAAAGATCCAGCAGTGATGTGAATACACAGGCGTCTCAAAGATCACACTCCCAGTGGTGGAGAATGTGGAAGTTAAAGGTAGCTATGAGCATAGTACTGTTAATAACAGGAAACACCTATTCCCCTTCAACTTCACAGTTTACAGCCTGTGAACATGGACTTTTGACATTTTGTTGGCAGTTGAAAATGCCATGGCAAATGTAATGGCTTTATTTGACATCTCTGATTAACCAGTACAGGCTTTTCTGGTCCTCTCACTGCTGCTTTGAACCACTTACACTAAGAGAAGTTTGCGCCCTGAAAAAAAGTTCTTTTACAGAATTAAAGCAACCCTTTTCCTTCCCTCTGTCAGCTACAGAGGAAATACAGGTCCCTAAACTTAAACAGTTTGAACTGCTGTTTAGTAAAGTTTGCAGTGTATATGTTGAGAACAACCATTCATCATATCAAGGGGAACGCTGAGCCAAGGGAAATTTCATTATTCCATCTTCCTCTGCAGGAACAGCATGTATTTCCTGATTTCTTCAGCAAGGTGGCCTGGAACTTACAGTCCATATCAGACATTTTTTATTCCAGAATGTTTCCTGGCTCTTGAACTAATAAACCACATGAAGCACAAGGTGGTACAGAAAACAGGAACAATTTTCTTTAGAAGATCTGCCAATGTCTGTAGCAGCATCCATAAGAAAGAAGAAAATGATATCTCCAAATATGGAGAAACATGGAAACCACCACATACCTCTACCCCCAGGTTAAGGAGGTGTTTCACAATGTTAATCTGCCCATTGGATGCAGCTGCATGAAGTGGGGTGTAACCCTTCTTGTCTTTACAAGTCACTTCTGCACCATGATTAATCAGTAAGGCAACAACTTCCAGGTGACCTTCAAAAGATGAAAGATAGTAATCAATGAGGATACCATCCCACAGCACCACTTGGCCCACATTACTGTTTTGTTGTTAATGCACTGCCCCTTCTGCTGCTGTTTCATAATGCTGCCACAGTTTTATAAAGGGAAAAAAAGCATGCTCATAAATAAATCCTTGTCAAGAAACCCATGCATTCGCCATCAGCAGATGTGTCAGATTTCTCTTTTCTGCATTAATTTTCCAGTCATTAAAAGAACAAAACCACACCTCTTTTCCATTTATTTCTCTAAAAAATAACAGTTTGAGGTTTATTCTCCCTGTTAAAGAAAAAACAGTGAGCACAGGAGCACAACAATACAAAACAGCATCCTATTGGTGTCATCTGCAAACACAACTGCTAACACTTGTTGGTTTTTGTTAGCAATACAAAATAACTTTCATAAATGATAAAATGAAGGTATCTCCTCTCTCCTAGCACCATTGAGGACACAAAAAGCTGAATTTCAAGGGAGTGCAGAATTTGATCCAAAGCCTACCAACACAAACACAAGAATTTCTACTGAATCCACTGATCTTTGGATCAGGTTTTGACTCTTCAAAACCGTATCATTAACACAAAAATGAGCAAAAAAATCCTGAATATAGGTCTAAAAATGTTTGAATCTGAACTCAGAGTCTAAACACACATACTCAGTCTGCAAACTAAAATAACTGCAATAGCCTCAATGTCACACAGATTGAGAGCTGACTGCCAGATCTATGGGACATCTGTCTTCAGGAGTGAAATGCCTACCGCTGAATCAGGATCTCCCTACAGAATATAGGGGAAGAATTAAGCAACTCAAAATGCAATTTATAACCCACCAGTAGCTCCAGTTTCCTTCTCTCCCTGAAAGTCTGAAACCAACAGGCCTGCCTTCCAGGATAGTGCCCTAATCACCAAATTAAATCAAGGCTAAGGAATAGTCCTTATTGCATCGTATTGTAGCAAAGCTGTCTTAGAATTAAAAATCTGTTATAATAAACAGCATATAAAGTTGTGCACCATCTGAGTTGCATAGCACTTTCACGACAGGCAGTTCTGGACCTAGGGAACTTTATGGACAAAGCCTGAAGAGCCCAAAGATACTTAAGCATTCAAGAAACTACATGAGGGTTTGTAGGGTAAGATGCTCGGGTCTCATTATCTAAATTCTGCCCAAATTACACCAAAGTCCAAATAACATTGATAATTTAGGCCTTAAATATTATCTAAATATTTTGAAAAGTACATTGTGAATTTCTGATAATAATTAAGAGCACAAGAGACGTGGAATTGCACAGCACAATGTAAATCCTTTCACCTCTACAGAGTGGAGTTCAAAGCTCGCTAGCTCAAAAGCCAAATCACATTCACTGGCAAGTCTCTCCATCTGTCTGTGTACATCAAAAAATGCACAATATGCTTTTCACACAGTTTGAAATCTCCTATTGTCTCATTTCTAAAAGTGCCAACATTAAAATCAAGGTTTCGACAGGTCACATGAAAGAGTTGCTAGCAGAGGGCACACAGCACCTCACCAATTATTATCTGGAATATACTGCTTGGCCAACAAAAGCTCTTGAACAAGCGTGACCACTCTCACAGGCAATCTTGTTCTGGCATTTTTAAATTATAATGCCCCACTATAAGAAATTTTCCTTTAACTTGAAAGAAATTATAAGGTCAATCGATTTAATTAAGGAATATTTGGTAACATCACTGACATTTTGAATAGAAAGATCAGTTGCTCTTATCCACTCTGGAATAAAAGACAATGATTTGTTCCTAACAGGAAGAAAGCCTATGAAACACTTCCTAACAATATCATAACTTAGCTACTTATAAACATAGATAAACAGCAAAATTTATGATCACATTTATGTGCATTTTACATAAAGTAGTTTTTAGCAAAAATGGAAACAAATATAAACTGTATTTTTTTCAAGCCCAAATACTTCAGGCTGGAGTTAAGAGCCAGGATAAAAAGACTAAAATGAAAAAAGCAACACAAAAAGACTACAATTAACTGTGTTAGAAAGGAAATCACAGCCAAGTCCTCACCAGCTGTAAAACTGTAAATGGACAGTGTGTATTTAGACCTTCCCTCTTCAGGGCAAATATAATACTTATTTTCCATGACCAGGTCTGCTCTTGTCCATTTTAAAACATGCTGTTGATTTGTAAACAGGAGATTAAGAAGAAGGAGCAACAGTCCAAGCCTTACCCATGTACGCTGCCCAGTGAAGAGCTCTTCTGTCTTTTTTGTCAAAAGCATTGATGTTTGCCCCCTTGGCTAAGAGCAAGTTCACCATCTAGAAGTAACAACAAGTAAACCAACCCTGTAGATCACACACTCAACAGTTTAGAACAAGTAATTCTAGCAATAAAGTTGGGATCACAAAATCCTGCTGTTGAATGATAAATCTGTACATTACACAAATACTGTTCAAAGCTGTGTGCATTAATGACATGGACTGGAGATGGTCATGAGTTAACCCAGACAAGTTCTGTGTCCACAGAGGGGGCATGCTTCAAATTCAGCTTGTCAAACAACCTGGAAGGAAAGCAGGCCTGGAAGAGAAACATTACTCCTAAAACCAATTTAAGGGGTTATCTTGTCCATTAGGGCAAGATTCCTCCAGACCATGAGGTGACAAGTGAAATTTGCATGATCTTTCAACTAGGAGTTCCTATTTCTTGCCATGCCATGGTGATTTTTGTTAAGTTCCCATGTGCCATGGTGGTGTGGACAGGCACCAGGCTGCTTCACACAGGAGTGGCCTTTAGACAGCATGGCTAAAAGGTGAAAAGCTGCTTTCCCCATTGCCAATCATCCAATATTAAAAATAAGAAAAATCAGGGGGGAGAAAAAAGGGAACCGAATGGAAAACACATTCAACAACTGTCTTTCTCAGCAAAACATTCTAAAATCATGAATTACAGAGCTAGATGATTATATAACTCTTGTACACTGCTTTGCCACAGAAATAGGCTAGTAACAGCATATATTCAGTTAACATCTCTCATATACTCTATCCAAAAGCTCAGGAGCTTTAGATTATGAAAGTTAGACTCAAGCATTACTATCTCTTTCCTACAGTGCAGTATTTTGAAGGCCAAATACCATCATTGTTTTACAGGAACCACCATTCTTCTTCCTTCTTTTAATAACAGTACAACTGATCAGCTTCTGTTGACAGAAGCCTACTGGTCAAATCTAAGAGGTTTTATTCCATATCTAGATCTTCAGGTGTGGAATTTGCACCTGGACCTAAAGACATTAGCAAAACCCTTTACATAGGGGCTTTATTTACAAAAGTTTGGGTTTTTCATATAGGAACTATAGGCTGGAAGGGTTTGCTTATATAAAATAAGTAGGAATAGGGGTCAGGGGCATGGGGCTCAGTCTAGACCCAGCCACAGCAGGTCAACTGTTTGAACTGGGGAAATCAACTGATTAGTTATGGTCTTAAACAACTTACCTCGATGTGGCCATTCAGAGCCGCATGGTGCAGTGCCGTCCGCCCGCCTCGGTCAGAGACGTTGACGCTGCTCAGCATGGGGATGATGACCTCCGCACACTTCACCGCCTTGTTTGCAGCCGCCACGTGCAACGGTGTCTGCCAGTTCTTGTCCCGAGCATTGACATCAGCTGAGTGCTTAATCAATACTTGCACTGCCTCCTGCAATGGCAACACAGTTATATCCATACCTTTTTACAAGGGCATGTAGTGACAGGACAAGGGGCAATGGTTTAAAAGTGAAAGAGGGGAGATTTAGATTAGCCATTAGGAAGAAATTCTTTACTATGAGGGTGGCAAGACAATGGAACAGGTTACCCAGAGAAGCTGCATCTACCCCATCCCTGGCAGTGTTCAAGGCCAGGTTGGACAGCGCTCTGAGCAACTTGGTTGAGTGGAAGGTGTCCCTGCCCGCAGCAGGGGGGTTGGAAATAGATGATCTTTAAGCTCCTTTCCAACCCAAACCATTCTGTGTGTCTATAATCAAGCAGTTTGAATAAATACATGGCCCACCTTCTCGACAGCTCAATCATATTACCTATGCATATTACTTATGCATATCAGACATGGCCAGGAGGAGGGCAAGAGAACAGCATTTATCGAAACAACCTTCCAGGCTAGTGAGATGGTACTGTTGATTCAGATGCCAGAGTGCACATCACCTCGGCTGTCATTTAAAGCACTGTCCTCATAATCAAACTTTCCCAATTTGGTTTTCAGATGTACAAAGCTGCCTATGCAGACAGCCTAGCCTGTCCAGTTGGTTAACCTTCAGTACCTCCACCATCATAATTGTGCTCTCACTGAAGAAATAAATGTGCTTATTTGAGCTCACTGTTACAGAGATTATTTACAAAATAAAAAGCACATGATTTGGGACAGTAAAATCATAGCAAATTGCAGTAAGTTTTATTTATAAACAGGAAAAAGGAGAAAATAAAACAGAATATTTGAAAACAAGATCTTAGCTCTGCAAAATCATGAGAATCACAGGCAAGGGTTGATGCTGGTGTCCCCAAGTTAACATCAGCATTCCTTTCCTCCCTGAGGGCTATGCACAGGGCAAGCGTCTTCACTGCAACATCCATTCTGTCAGCCTGAGACCAAAAAACATCTTTTAAAGTTAATTTTGTTGGTTTAAAAGTGAATATTTCCCAGTGAATGTTTCTCTTGAGAGGCTGTTTCACTGGAGAATTCACAATTAGTTCTTTCCTGCTTCTACTCATACATCTGCCATTAAGCAAGTCAGATGAAAAAACAAGTCTCTCTGAAAATTACGTTTTGTTTCTTCCTTTTTCCCCACAAACGGAACACAAAAGAACCACTGGGACACAGTAGCATTCAAGTAGCCTTGTCTGCTAATTACAACTCACAGCTGGTAAGTGGGAGAGCCCCAGTCCTACACAGTACCTTATTCTTTTCCCATAAACTGAAAAGTTTTCTGGAAAGCCCAGCCAAAGTTTTAGTAATGAACAACAAACACATACAGTGTGACTATATAGCAGTTTTGCATCCTGAATGGCCCAGGAGAGTGCCTGCAGTCTGTATCAACAGTACATCCACTACTAGGAGTTTTAGTTCTTTGTCCTCAACCGATCTCAGCAATTTCACTTTCTACAGCCATCTCTCAAACTGTCCTCTAATGGATTTGTTCAGTTACCAATACTGCATCTCTTACAGCACCAATATATATATGACTGTTGTTGTCTCAACAGGATTTTGTTTTTTAATTACAGGCCTACTCTTAAGAGTCATTTAAATGTCATTCACTGGAGACCTGTAATTCACTCCATGACCTGGGACGTGAAGTTAGCAGCAAAATTCATGCACTTTGAGTCTTAATGAAGGAAATTTAAAAGGTTAAAGGAGAATTTTTGGAAGTAAATAGTAAGGACTGAAAAGTATAAGCTAAAAATATTTAGACTTAAAAAACCTGCATCAACCATTTACACATTTTTGTTTATTTCTGCAAATCTGCTGCTCTATCAGATTTGGGATCAAAATGTTAAAGTCCTTATGGAGAAGTTTTAATTTTATTGCTTGTGACAGCATGAGCTATTTCTTTTTAGTAACATATCTAAAAGTGCATGCGGTCCACAGCTACGGTGTAAGCCTCTATATTCAGTGTGTCTAGCTACCCTGAGTTATCAGAGTGAAATCTCTTTACTTTTTCAAAGCACATAAGGCTGAAAGCTGATACATCCATTTCCAATCCTACACAGACAAACCTGAGGGTTGTTGATTTGTAAATAAACATCTGAGATACCTAAAGCCCACTTGAAAACTCATTAAGTCTGAAGTAAAAATGTGCTCATGCTTTCAATCGATCTGTATAAAAGTCCAAGGAGACAACTTCTGAATCCTTGGTAGTAAGAGATTGATAATAAAACTTAAAGCCTATAGGTGATCATTCTAAAAGCAACTGTGCTCACAGGAACTTCAAAAACCACACCAAGTCCTACTGGTCAACTTCTGGATCATTAATTCCTCACCTACTATCAATGTGAACTATGAATTCAACTACTGCTATCAACTACTATCACTATCAGTTTCACCCTATTATATTGAAGCTGCACATTTGTTAGTTTGTGTAGTAAAGTAAAAGCAGCACTGAAAGACCCTGCAATGCTGAATCTTGTTTCAAAGTTATTACCAGAAGTAGCAATCATCATATAAATAACAAAGAAAAAAGACCAGGAGAAGAAAGCCATATGTGTTTATAAAATACATAGTAGACCATGAAAAGGCATCAAAGGCTGGTGCCTTGCCCTGCTGCTTCTCTGTTTTATCTGGGTACTCACTTTGAGGTACCAGAACTGCCAGCACAATGGAAGACAGTTTCTCATTGTGCAATTGGTCTTCAGCTGACAAAGAGTTGAAGATGAGACACAAACCCACAGAAAGACGTATATTTTCTGTTACGACTGCCACTGACAATGAAAATCATGTACTCTGACACATCCAAAAAAAGAAACCAAGCACACTGCAGTTCCTGCATCAGAAAGATTGTGGCTGGTTTTTAAGGTTCGAGTCTGACCTTTGTTTTCCAACATGGCTTTTTGTATTTTGCCTCATTACAGCATTCATAGTCTATCAGATATTCCTTTCAGAGGGTTTCAGTGGATGCCAGCAGCTGGGAAGCTCAGCCAGCAGCCAAACAATGCCCGAGTTCAGAAGCGAGCCCAGGATTCCTGCCTCAAGGCTTGGCAAGCGCTGGGACTGTTACAGAGGTGATTCGAGTCCATCAATCTCTCGAAGACAGCAACTCTCTGTCTCTTTTACAGCTCCTCCCCTCATCCCCAGCAGCCAATTTGGTCTGCAGTTGGGCTCACTGTTAACCAAGTATTAGGAGGATAGAAGTATACAGGGAGGTCCAAAATGGAAAGCCAAGAATAATGGTGCAGTTGAAAACAGTCATGCCTGAACTGCATTCCTGATAGTTATTGCTGCTCCTTTTTGAGATAGCAATGGAAGGAGTACAACACGATGCCAGAAGACTTCCAGTTGTCAAGTAGAAGAAATATGGGCTAACCCTTCTTTATGCATGAATCAAATGCATTAACAGAAAACCTAATGGATGCCTGGAAATGCAATTAACCAAAACAAACTATGTGGTAATACATGTTGGATCACATAAGTATCCACTCCCTTCTGGCGCAGGCACAGCATGTGGATTTATTCCTCTTTATTTCACCCCTTGAAGATGATGTGGCCCCTATAGACTCTATCCTGTTTCTGTCCTGGTCACCTGTTCCAGCTGACGGTTGCTCAGTATGACTTGGTATGGTAATGTAAAGCATTCCACAAGGTAAAAATCAATCACATCCAGGCTCAAAAGCAGCTATAACTAACTGGCAAAAGCTGGCCTCCAGCTGCAATGCTAAAGGCCCTGCACACTGAAAATACTTCCCTGAGTGTGTCACCATGCTACTTACTACTGCTCTCAATGGTTTGCTTTTTCCCCCAGCATGCAGTTTATGTGCAAAAGCAGGGTAACTAAATCTTACTCACTTCACTTCTTGAAGCAACTGCTCGATGGAGAGGAGTCAGCCACATATTGTCCTTGGCATTAACACGAGCGCCTGCAAGTAAACAGCAGAGGTTACATCCATGCCTTGGGTGCGACACTGAAAGCCTTGCCCAACTGTTTCCTAGTAGCAAGAGCTGAGCTGTTTGTGGTACTCTCAGTGCTCCCCATGACTCTCCTGGCACCCTGTTCACTTTGGAACATGCATTTCCAGATCTTGGATAGATAGGAGCTGAAGTGTGATTCAGAAAGAAAGGAACTGGATAGGTCGGACTGTTATCAGGAATAGCTTTGTTCACAGGACACAAAAGAAGCAAGATTTGTTGTAGGAGATTATATATGTATGTATGTACTTGTATGTCTATGTATATGCACTTTTTACATCAATTGATACAGTTGGGGAGGAAAAAAAAAAGCAAACTTTTGCTCAGAGCATGGCTGTTGT
>NW_009938135.1:66627-76924 GCF_000696875.1 Nestor notabilis | reverse complement strand
CAAACAGAAGGAGGGGAAAGAGCCTGAACAACAGTCTCTTGTTTCCAGCTCAATCAGGCAGACCACTGAAAGATATAACTGCTTCTCTGCTTCACAAATCCTGCTGGGATTGAGAAGACAGGACCAGGAAATGCTCAGGTTGAGGAGGAAACTGGGCACTTACTACCTCAGCTTCTGTTTGTGTTATTCAGCAAACATCAGAAAAGGAGGGATGAAGGAGACTACCCATTTGCCTTCTGTGTGTTTCAATGCTAATATGCACACTGACAAAGACGGGATGGAGGTGGCTTGCCAGAAAAAAGGATAAAGGAAGAATATTTAACAACTACAGTAGTTCTGTCTCACTGCAGACAAAAACAAAAAGATCCTGCATGTTTGTGTGATAATACAGATTTCTGTAAAACAAATACTAAAGCTGTTCACTGATGTGATACCCCAGGAAGGAAATCCACTAGACAAGACTAGAGAAGCTGATTTCAAAAAGGGCTTAACCTGGAAATGCTGTACCTCTCTGGTCTGCAGGTAGCAGTACTAGTCTGAGCAGCACATGCGGAAAACATTTAGAGAAGCATAAGCATCATTCACATAGCCTGGATGAGCATCTGAACTTCATGAACAAAGGGCTTCTTAAGCTTCATTTTGCACCATAACTTAAGTGCATACAAAAGCCTGTAATTAATAAATCACACTCTCTGAATCAGAAATACTTTCCGAGAGTTGTTTCTCAGGAATATTAAGGTGCTTGCCTCTGAATCACAGTGGTTACCGGGAATTGCACTAGACAACCAGAGAAGAAACAAGTTCTTTCATATTTCCACAAGTTGGGATATAATTTTTTGGCTGCAAGAAAAAGAAAGCCACTTTCCGAACTACTGCAACAATTAAAGGCAATCCTCTGAACTCACCTCAGAACCTGGTACCTGGTGGTACAAGCTGCCCTCTGGAAAAAACACCCTTTAGAAAAGACAAGTTTCAAAGAGTTTTCTAATGAATCTGCCTAAGCAAGGAAGCTGTTAGTTTAATCTGTCTTCACAAGAAGGCCATTATGGTCAGTACACGTTAGCATCCTGCCCTTTGCCTACACTACCCGAGGCTCAGAGGCACTGTAAGGCAACAACCTTCACCATCAGGAAGCTGACAGACAGGACTCCAAGGCACTTTGATTTGGCCTGGTAGGCATCTTGGGGATGCAAACTGCCTCGATTAATTCCTAATACTGGTACCAAATACCTCTTTTCAGGTTTAGAAATTTATTTCGTACATGCCTTGGGTTTTTGCCTTATATTATTAACTAAGGTATCATTTGGTTTATTTCTACCCATTCACCAACTCATACAAGCAGACGGTTGCAAATCAGAAAGGTTTATGTGTGGAGTAGCAAAGCGTGACAGACGTATCATTCCTCAGTACTGAACAACTCCAGCAATCATTGGTGAACATTAAGATGATTAGAAAACCCAGGGCAGTGTCTCCGTCAGTACCTATTCACCCCTTTCACTGATCCCCTGCCCCTTTGAGAAACTGAAATATTTGCCAAGAAAACAGCCAAAGAAAATAATAAAAGCAAAACAATACCAGTATAAATAAAATAATACACAGCATGCTGCGAGCCTTTTCTTCCTCAGCTGTTTTCCGCATTCCTTTACCTCTCTGTGCTTTGGGGCTCTTTATGTGACAAAGTGAAATTGCTCTTACATCTCTAATTCAATGCATTGGCTGAATACATTTGTGATTTCTGTTTTTAAAGAGGTGCACAACTCAGTTGTCACCTGGTACAGGAGCTGCTGTTGTCCATTTACTGAGGTGCACATCCGCTGAAGAGACATTGTCAAATGCCAAAATTCACCTTTTCGGTTCCCAGCAGTTCCTCGCAGACGATGGTTAATGACAGCGAAAACCTTCACCAGCACTGGTGCAGTCCTTCAGGGACAGAAAATATCTGCCATGTTAAAGGAGGCACCCAGGGAGCAATGCTCCTGTTTTCAAAGGCATCCTGTACACATTGAGAACTTGAGTGTCCATCCTGTGACAGCCCAGGGGACAGCTCTTTGAAAGCAGTGAACAGCACAGAAATCCAACTCTTAAGACTAAGTCCTCAAACATGCTAAAGCACCCAAAATGAGCTGTGTCCAAAAATCAGAAGCTTCAATTTTCAAATCCATCCCACAACACTTCCTCAAAGTGACCCAGCAATTCAGTGTCCCTCTCTTCACTCTAGACCAAGGACTTTAACCATGTTTCAATGCACTTACTTACTACATTATTCCGTGAATTAATCTGTGTATTTATAAGGACAAAGAGGGCTGATAACACACTTAAATTGGTGTATATGTTGTCCTTCATAGCCCAATCTTCCTTGAAAAGATAAGCTGCTTTAAAGATTTCCCTTAACATCCTTTCAGGTAGCCACAGCACCCACTCGCCCCATAATATATCCACGTAGAAAGAACTCACTCCAGAGTAAAGCCTTTTCTCAGCCCCACTTCTACACTCTGCCCTTGGGAGAGCTCGTACCCTTGGGACTGAAGGAAAGGCTTAGCTGTTGGATTTGCTCTGTGAGGCTAAAGTAGACAACGTAACATATAATGTTACAGATAAGATCAACAGAGAGGAAACTTTCTGTAATCCACTTTTCTTTAATATGGCTGTTTTGTAATCTTTGCCATCCTTCACTCTCAAATTTTTCTGCCAAAAGAGGAAATAAATCTGAAAATGCCTCTGTTCTTCCAAGATCCAAAATAAACAACCTGATGCTGGCTTTCAGGAATAAAGTTAACATCCCTTTATCCCAACCAAAGTACAATTTTCCATCCAGTACATCTGCCAAAGCCACAAGGTCTCTAATAAATCTAGATTCTGCAGTCTAAATCTCTGATATTAGGGACAGTCAACAGAGTGAAGGGAACTACTTTTTAACCTATTCATGACATTATTAACATGTACCTTTCCAACTCCTGCTATGAGACACAGCAATAGATACACAAAAATAGAAGGAATTCACACACACCTCACCACACACACAATATAAAGCAAGGATCACCACAAATAAAATTTAAGAGTGACACCATCTGATAGATGCAACTGGGACCCAAAACATGAGAGCAACACAACCCTGTTGCTAGATGTGAACACAGGAACCAAACACCTTCATGGTAGAAATAGCATGTTAGGCAGGATCTCCTTGGAGGCAAGTCTGAACCACTTGTTAGGGAGAGAAATGGCCTGAGGATCCCACTATGTGAGAGCACACAGGTCCTGGGTCACTCATGAAGGAGAGAGGAGACATCCTCCAAACTTCCATGCAAAGGGGATACTCCTGCTTCCCAAGGATAGGAGTCTTAAAGCCATGGGAAAGGCAGAGAGAAGGCTGCCTCTCCAACCCACCTATTTGTTAGCCTGCTATTAAAGCAGAAGCCCCGAATGTGTGTTTGGGTTACACAGCACCTTCCCTTGCTGCCTACACAGAAGGGGTGACCCAGAACCTGCTGTGCATGTGATAGTCTCGCTTCCAAACCTATGTGGCAGAGCTTAGCAGAAGGCCTTCCAAAGCATGCTGGGGTTTGTCCTTTTCCTCAGCTATTGTGCTGAAGGATGATGAAGCATGAAGGAGGATGAAGGATGGATGTCCACATTGGATGCACTCCCCCAGTGCATAAACTTCCTGCCAAGAAGCTTAGAGCCTCCTGAAATAGTAAGGCATGGTAATCTTGCCAAGATTGTAAACTCCTTGGTGGGGAACAAGGAGTAAGGAATTGAGCTCAAACATTATGCCCTTGGGCACCAGCTGAAAGCCCAGGAAGGGGAGAGGCACAAGCACACTTGAGAATGGAACTTGTATTTGCCCTGAGAGTTCTTCTTGCACATCTGTGACTGCGTCATCATACAGAGCTTCATTTATGTGAGGTGGTTGCTCTTGCCCTTCTCCTTCTTCACAAAAAGTAGGTGAAGGAGTAGTACTCAAAGCTCCCTCCTTTCACATAGCCTGGAAAAACAAAACCACACAGCACAATTCCCCAGTTTGAACTGTATGATTATGGATCAGACCTTTGAGGTGGCATAAACCTACCTAGCTCTGACATTTAATGGGTTGGGCTGATTCATACCAGGGATCTGACATTCTCTCTCCTCTATCAATTCCAAACAGAATCCATTTCACTGACTACCTAGAGAACCATTTCTGGTCTGTCTTCAACCACATGGGAAGAAGTTTTATACATTAGACACTACATTTATTTGTGCTGCCACCAGTTAATGGGGCACAAATCTCAGAATGTGCATATTTCATTAATTTCTCTCCTAAGCCCTGTACAAAATGCAATGGGTTGCTACTCCTCCTAGCTTCTGCTCATGCTGAGAACATTACTGACTCCAACAGCAAGCATTTGTGTGCTTTCTCCCTGTGAAAACAAAGTTTTCTACTTATGTAACTAGATTTTATGATCAGATAAATCCCTTTTGATACCCTCTTACTAACAGCTTAATGAATGAAGAGGTGAAGCAGAGGGAAGATGCTTCAGCTGTCTTTGGAGCCTAGTTCATGGAGATATCACAATAACAAAGAGGTGTCTATAATAACTCATAAATCTGCTTCTCTAAACCTCAGAAACCTCCAGACCTGCTCTTGGATACAAGTACTCACACTCATCATGATTAATGATACTTCCGAGAGTAAAGGACAATGAATAGGTAGAATGTGCAACACAAGATTAATTTTGACTCGAGCTGAGCTAGTTGGTGAAGATCCAGACAGCTCCTGCAGACTGAACCCCAACACAGCTCCACTGACAAAGTCCAATTTTTAAAAGCCCACATTTTAAGTTTTTCACACTCACCTTGATATATAAAATACCCCCAAGACATATCCTCTGCATTTTATGCTGTTAACCAGACAAACACTAGAGCCTGTGGATGACATTTTGTCAGTAAGATGCTGGAACTAAGTGTCCCACAAGAACACTTCGAAAGTCTGCTTCCCTCATTAGGAATGAGATCAAAACCAAGAATGTTCACCAGGACACGTTTTATGCTACTGGGATTCGAAGCAGAAGTGGGCAGAATGGCTTCACCTTTTTCTTTATGTGGCTATTGTCTGTGCTGTAACTTGCAAAACCTGAAAAAAGACATTGCTCCTGCAATCTTCGCACACCACAATGGAATAACAGTATATGACAAACACCACACACACATTGCAAGAACACATGCACAGATCAAGTTTATTAACTCTTACCTACCGGTGAAGAAAATCATGTTTACATTTAGTGTACTGAAAACCCACTCAAACATAACCTGTCCACAGAGGAATGTTTATTTAAATCATTCTGCTGGCATCAGTGTTAGAGTAGAAAGATGTGATGTGTGATGTATGTCCGACTAGTTACCCTCATTAAGCAATCAGACAACTCAAAATGCCCTAAAAAATGTATAGAGAAAATGCATAGCTACAGCAAACTGAATTCTCATTTTCTGCCTCCTCCAGGCATGGATATCCTTGTGTGGCCTGCATGTGCCCATTAGCATCTGATCTACCTGGGAAATTGGCTGGTGCTCTAAGCTGGGGGCTGGATCAGGTAACCTCTAGAAGCCCCTTCCAACCTGAATTATCCTAGGATTCGAGGTTGGAAATTAGAAGGTGTCTCAATCACAGGACTGACAGTTCTGAAATAACTTTCTAAATAACAAAGTAAAAAAAAAACCCCAACAATATTTGAAGAAGCAGCCTGATAATTTGTGAAACCAATCGCATAGCAAGGCTGCTTTCAAGGGGTTAGATAATTGTACCATAAGGATCCTTTCAATCCCACATTCTAAAACCCCCGTCACTTCACCCTTACACTTCTCCAGTTTAGAAAAAAACTGCAAGCACATCCAGGACTTCGCCAGGAATTGTGTGCACTTCTTGAGAGGTGTCTGCTTTATGCTTTGTTCTGACATATTCTGATCATGTTTTTTGTCACTACAACAGCCTGGAAACATCTCTTGATTTTTTGTTTAGATACCTCCTACTGCACGATTTCTATTCTCCAAATCAAATTCCCAACTCTTAGACCCATGTTCCTAATGTAAATACCACTTACAATTCATCCAAACTCATTCATAACTTTTTTGCTATTATTCCATAATAATTTTTGCTTAAGAGGAATTCTTGGCTTGTACTCCAGGACGTGAGCCTGCATTTCAAACACATACTTCAGCGAGCCACAGATATTGTCAGTTCGAATGTTTAGATGTTTTAAAAACCTAGTTGCTTTGTTTATTAATTCCACTCAGTCACAGTGCATGTCCTGTAATTGTATTGCCACATTTAAAGATATTTTCTAAGCTTGCAACAACTGAGACCAGCTCTATGACACTCAGACACTGGCCAAAGCTCACTCGCATATGCCTTGCTGGGTATTCCTTGTAACTTTATAATTAGCTACTTTACCAGCTAATAACAGTGAGGGGTGCTACCTTACCTGACAAAATGAGAAGCTCGATGATGTCCGCATCCCCCAGGAATGATGCAACATGAAGAGGAGTTCGTTTCTCAGCATCCTACAAAACCATAGATTGTACAGTTACAAAACATGGTCAATAACTGCAAGTGTTAGTGATAAAGAGCAATGGATGTGTAGATTGTGTTTATTTTTCTATGTGTATTTCTGTTTATAATTAGAAATGCAATCTCAACTAGTGAAAGAACAAAGTTCACAGCCTAAACAACATATTTCCTCCCAATAAACCTCAACTTCTTTATCACTTGGTTCCACCAGACATTTCAGGGACACTGTCTTTACTCTGATATCCCATTTACAGATAGATCAAATCAAAACAAATCCAATCTAAAATGAGGAAAGACATCATAGAATCATAAAGTTGGGGCTGTTCAGCCTGGAAAAGAGAAGGCTGCGTGGAGACCTCAGAGCAGCCTTCCAGTATCTGAAGGGGGCCTATAAGGATGCTGGGGAGGGACACTTCATTAGGGACTGTAGTGGTAGGACAAGGGGTAATGGCTTCAAACTTAAACAGGAGAACTTTAGGTTAGATATAAGGAAGAAGTTCTTCACAGTGAGGGTGGTGAGGCACTGGAATAGGTTGCCCAAGGAAGTTGTGAATGCTCCAACCCTGGAGGTGTTCAAGGCCAGGCTGGACAGAGCCTTGGGCGACAGTTTAGTGTGTGGTGTCCCTGCTCATGGCAGGGGGGTTGGAACTAGATGATCTTAAGGTCCTTTCCAACCCTAACTATTCTATGATTCTATGATTCTATGATGTCTTTCCTCATTCCTTGTGTCTCTTTTGGAAACATTTTCCACTGTAAGTATTGCAGTGACATAATTCAGATGCTTTTGGAAATCAGACTTTGCAATGCAGTTTGCATCAACAATGTAACACCGCACTCATCAGAAGGATCTCTCTGGAGAATGGTTTGGAACCACAAATAAGGACAGGATGCAATCCCCTTATGTCTACAAAGGTTCTTGTATGCCATTTAGCCAGCAGCCCAAAATGAAACACAAATAAAGAAAGCATTAGCAGTCAGATCTGTGTCTTTAAACTTAGAATTGCTATTAATCATATGTACAACTTCTGAAATACACCTACTTTTATTTCTGTAATTTTCAGCCTTAGGGAGTCACATTTTCACAATTTTCTTTTCTACCTTCAAGGGCTGTAAATGCAGTGTTTACAGAAACAGAAAAACCCCACCTTTCTTTTACTGCTTTATTCAGATGATTCCAGAACATAGGCCTTTAAAAGAAACTGCTACACATTGTAATATGGGCAACAAAAATCACAAGAACTCCTAATACTGCTAATCATGTTATTTGACCCATGTTTCTACTTCTAAATGGATTTATTTTCAGGTTTTCAACTATTAATACAAAATAAGTTCAAAGAGACTTATCAATCAAACTTACCAATTATCAAACCTACCAGCATTAAATACTGTAAACTAGCAACAGATTCATCACTTCCTCAAAATGATACCAGCACAGAAACCCTACTGGTATTTACACTTTCTCCCTGAAACATAACTCTGAGACTGTAAAATAAAATATCACTTTTAACATGCCCAAGAGGTAATCAACCGCAAACTATTTTGGACTGCCTTCAAAGTATGCTATAAATGTGGACAAATCAGTGCAGCAGTTGCAATGTGAATGCTGAAAGCTGTTTTCTAGCACTGAGAGGCACAGAGCCACTGGTCACCAGAATAAGTTATGTTTACATTTTGTATTTGCATAGGTTTTGTCAAACATACATGATGTACATAGTCCCCAAATTCCATTGCAGTGGGTTTTAATCTTCCAGATTGGGCATAGACATAAAACACCTAAAAGACAGATTACGTGACACCCTGGTTGTCACAGGTCAGAGGGAAAGATGTCTTATGCAAGCTCACTTCCTCACATGGCAGGTAAATTAAAACAATATTAAGCAGTGTCCATCTAGCAATGTCCACTTAGGAACTAAAATCATGAGCTGGATTCTCTCATCTGCTCAGCTCCTAAAACATAATCCACCGTGGACTAGCTTTTATAGGCTACATAAGTGCACACAAGAACTTCCATAAGTATTGCTTCATATTAGCTATCCTAAAGTTATCCACAACAAAAAATATGCAAAGACCAATCAAACATTTGTACACAAATAGGATCAGTTTTATTTCATTTTCTTAGCTTGTTCATTTCAATGCATGAATCTCTCCTTAGCACAATGTAGTATTTGTAATAGCTATTGTACCTGTCAGTGATAAATTTTGCAGCACAGCCAAGCTTGGCAGCAGAACAGAGTAGTTTGAAGCTGAATGCTAATGATACAAGACCAAGCAGTTTTCTGTATCAAGGAACCAAAGCTATTCAGTGCTTTATTGATTATAAGCAATGTTGTATACTAAACTGTAAATCTGATGGACATTTCATATCTGAGGGAGGAAAGGACATAAACGCTGAAGTTGAAGTTTTATCTTTCTGTAGCAGGAATAACTCTGAAAAGTATCCTCCACTTTCACTTCTTAAAATTGATGTAAAATCCTATCAAATTAAGTGAGAATCACGTCTTCAGAAAAAGATAGGCTTAGTCACACAACTGAATTTAAGCTTAATTTCTCCAAGAGAAAAACCCTGAAGTTGCTCCATTTATCACAACAAGACACAAATAAGAATTCACGTGAACTAGACAATGACAAAAGCCAGAGCGTGGTATAGAAAACTAAAAACACATGAAAGAGCCCTGCAGGCAATGTTTTTGGGGAGTTTGGTAGGGAGAAGTCCACACACAACGCCTGCAGCTGAGCATGCAGTTGAGCAACACCCTCAAGTTCCTGTTTACACTCTGCACACAGCTGACACAGAAACAGAGGAACTGGAGCATCTGCCCATCTGCCCAACCACACTCCTTGCGTCCTCCTCAAAGCCATGTACCACTTCTGTAAGGTTTAAATAGCTCACTGGCTTTGTGTCCGGCCCATGCACTAACATCTATCCAGCTACAGATGTCATTGTGGCACGATGGTAGTAAAAGGAGCACAAGTAGTTCAATAATGATCTAAAGAATGAAGATGACAGAAACAGAGGAACAAAAAGAAAACTTGTCATTTCAGGGAAAGGTCTGGCAGTACCCCAAACCTGACCATACATTATCAAGGGAAGGAATGGAGGTGGGGGGAAGAAATGATAACAGTATTACAAATAACAGTAAGACAAATAATCAGAGCCACTTCAAGTGCAGTTCTCAGAGGAACAAAAGGTCAGTAAGAGACAGCAGATAAGCTACACAATGGCTACAAAATCATGCTGAGGCGAGATAAACACTCTCTTCCCAAAACTGTGTCAGTGACTTCTGTGCGCAGAAAAGACCCTGCTGCATTATCTGTACACGTGTTTTTAAAAAGTATACAGATAATGGGAATTAAGCATTTAACAAGCAGGCAATCGCAGGCCTCAGCAAGAAAAACACTCAACACATGCTTAAAGCATTCAAGTGATCACAGCGACACTGATAAAGTCCTTCACAGGCTTGAAGTTAGGCTAGTCCATAAGTGCTCCATTGGCACAGAGCCTTAGAGTACATAAAGAGTAGCAGAACAGGGGCTCAGATCAGTCATATTGGCAGATGTAAAATAATCAGGCATGTTAAGAAAATGGCCAACAGTTTCTCCTCAGCACAGCCTGTATCTCAAAGGAGATTATGGATTTGAACTTTTATATCAACTGCAGCTGTTCAGATCAGATGTTTGGGACAGTTATTTACTATTAAAATACAAGTGCAACTGCTACAGAAAACAAATGTATTCTGGTTTTGTCACCAAACTGCT
>NW_009938135.1:48253-66615 GCF_000696875.1 Nestor notabilis | reverse complement strand
AGTTCAGCACAGAATGAGTAAATGCACCACCAAAACCAAGTTTTATTGGTTGAAGTGTTCGGATTTCACCTTCAAGCTGTCAGCATCTGCCTGGGTGGCAGAATAAACTAAACTGTATTAGAGACAAATGAATGGCTACAACTTCCATTGATACAAGTCTAACCAAAACATTCACAGAAACAAACCTCCTGCTCAGTTGTTCCATTTACTGTTGTTACATCTGAGTCCACCTTCTTTAAAAAGCACAAAGTAGCTGGTACCATTAAAAGAAACAAATGTTCAGATACAACTTGACTTCAGGAAAACTGCATTTTGGGAACTCGTTGGGAACTACTGCAAAAAGCAAAAGAGCAGCTACTTCTAGGGCTGCTTACAACTGTGAGAAACAAGCTCACTTCTTCAATTTTAGCCAGGGGCAAAGTCTGTGGAGAAAAGAACATTTTATTTACAGCGCTGGGAGCTTCACAGGGGATTCCTCCTCTGTGGCTCAACTCTGGCTCTCCAAAGGCTCGTTTTTATCTCCCATATTGTTACATATTCATAGTTTTTGCAAGGACAGGCAGTATGTATTACAATTAGTTCCAGGAACTCATTATCCTAAATCTTCTCCTTTCGGCGCTTGCGCATTGCTCTCTGGTGGTCCTGGGCTGGGGTCTCTGGGATGAAGTAAGAAGTCTTCTTCATGATGCCCTTGTCACCTTTGGCCCAATTGGTTGCTTCTGTAACTGCAAGACCAGCTGAAACTGGTCTTATCAAGGGCTTCCTTCTGCTGTTTCAGCAAGTGTTGTGCTTATCTTACACTCAGGATCAGCTAGACTAGATTACCAGAAACTACTCCCCTCCCTAGGCTGCTGGTTTGCTTACATATCCACATAAAAGACTGTACCCTAACACACATTAATATTGCCAAACTTATGAACATTAAACAAATTAATTGTGTTAGCTGCAGCAAAATTTCCCATTCAGTTATTTACTACACAACCCTTCAGAGCCAAAAGCTGATGCTGTACAAGGAGAATCTCTGCCACATCAGGATTTCCTCGCTCTCAGATTCTTTTATTAAAGCCTGTAATTCACAAAGCAAATCAAATGCTTAACTCTGAGCACCAGCTGGGAGGTGAAAGTCAAGCTCTGTAACTTATGCCTGGTGCTCACTCTTCTGCTATTACCAAGCACAGAAAATACTGTCTGAAAGCAGAGATCTCTTCGAGCACCTCCCATCCCCACAGTCTTCAACTGAACCTCAGAAACAAAGATTTATCTGGACTGAGTCTTTAATTGCCAAGTGCCCATAAGGTGGAAGAGGCAAATACTTTGATCTTCTAGAGACAAGAAAAATTATCTTCCCTCTCCCCCCCATCTAACACTTTCCTTCCTCATGGCAGCCTCCTCATTTCCTTCCTACTGTCAGCCTCATGCTCACAGTAGCTGTCATGCTAGAAAAAGATAACTTTTAATATCAATTACTCATCCTAGATTAAGACCATAGAAACTGTTATTCTAATTAGTTGAAATGTTTTAATGTTTACAGGAGTGAGTTTCTAATGTAAGGCTCAAAAGACAGACTTAAATAACCCCTCCATTTTATAAATGCAGTATTGACTTGAGGAGGTGAAGTGGGAGCAGATAACACTTAAGCTGATGGGAAAAGCAGATTCAGAAAGCTCAGGTATTTCAGGCTGACATTGCTGCCTTTAAAGAAAATAACACAGCAACAACTCAACTCTGCCATGAGCTTTTAATGGAGACATCCTTGACTGTCTCCAGCGTTTTAAGGACACTGATAAACATGAGTCACCAGCACAGATATATATGACTTAGTACCCACTAATACCCTAGCATGCTGTACAGAGCAACTCATAATATTTCAGAGTCTCAGTAAACTCCAGCAGAGTCTTCTTCACAGTTCAAACATCTTCTTTGTAAAATATATAAAAAAGTATTTATTTTCTAAAAGAAAAATATTCTGAATAGCAGTCAAGCTGGCTACCTTGCACTGCAAACATCAGTGCAATTTCATATTCAATTTCCTTTCATAACTGAGAATAACTATGCACAATTTCCTTCTGTAGAAGGAAATTTCCCTGTTACTTCCCTCTCAAATTAATAGTATACCAAACAATACCCACTGAAAACACAGCTATTACCTAGCACCAAACTGTCAGACTGTGTCAAAGCAGAAGCCTTCCAAAGTTCTTGACTAAATCCTCCAGAAGACTTTCCAGCACAGCAAAGCTACATCTACAAGAGGAGCATCTACTTCCAGGATAACTTTATTCTCCTGCAAGACTCCACAGTGCCAGAAAGAAAATCATCATTCCTTGGATGAGAGCAGAGACAGGGCTCTGGTTCCCAAGATTACTGAAATACCATATCAAGGTCCCCCAAGTCAAACACATCACTCCAAAGTTAGCAACAAGCTGGTTTTCACATTAGCTATCCCAAGCATGCAAAGCCTTTCAGACTCACAATCCTAAATGTGTGCACACCTGTACCTTCAAGCACTCAGCCCCCATCAAACAGCATGCTTAGCAATATTACAGAAATATATATAACTCACATGTGTGAAGACCTGGATAAAGACCTGGCTTTGCAGCTCTGCATTAATGGAAACAAGCCAAATTCAGCTAAACCATCACCTTCTCCTAGCCTATCTCATTCTGGTGCAAGTGGGTGGGGGACAATGTGCACAAGCAGCTCTTGGCACCAACAAGCAGTGAGAAGAAGCTGCAGCTGGCAGAGCATTGAGCAAAAAGGCTATAAGGATCAAGCCCAGCAGGCTGTATCAGCAACCATGCCCCAACAGTAGAAACGGAAGCAACTAAGTTTTGGGAAAGCAGATGTTGCTTCAACAGTCTCACTGTGGAGTGAGTGGGTATACTTTTTACTTTCCAAAAAAAATATGAATGCATGGAAGATATTCTGGGAACATCAAAGTTTTGCATACATTTCATTTCTTAGGGTTCTATCCAAGAAAAAATGCAGGATTAGGGGATAAAGAGTAAAAACAGAAAGAAAGAAATGTCTGGTTTGGCTTGCAAATACCACATTTGTTATGGGGAAGAACGCTGGAAGGGGCTTTTGTGGTTTTTTGTTTGACTTTGAATATTTTGAAAAGTAACTAAACCAGAAGACCAAGATGAAAATTGAAATTTTACAGGAAGGATTTTGGTTTAGTAGAAAATTATGACATGGTCTGGATGTCATGATAGTAGTCTGGACGGTCCAACCCAATATCCCAGCTGCCCCAGGAAAACAGGCTGCTGAACACTGCCCACAGGCACACCAAATTTCCCACGGAAACAGCGCACATGCAGTACTCAGTGGCAGGGAATCACTCATGGCCAGCCAAGTATAACGCTGTCCATGCCCCCATGGTGCAGAAGTAGCATCATGTTCCCCCAAAGCACAGCTAGGGATTAGGGAGGCAGAATGAACTAAATCCAGGCTTCTAAGCCAAACAGTTACAGCTTTCACTTGGTTGCCAAATAGAAGTTACAATTACAGCAGCATTCAGAACGTAGCCATTTCAATCAACATACACTTCCTGGCTAGAAAAGATGTTAATACCAGACCAAAAAAAAAAACCCCAACAAAGTAACCTTCTACACTTTGGATTTGCTCTAAACTCCTTCCTCTGAGATTGATTTTCTCTTAGGAAGTATGCATATACGTCCCCAATTTTGCATAGTTTCTCCATGTGCTTTTTAATTCTGCCTTCCAAATAAACTCTCACTGCAGATTCCAAAACCCCATTTTTAAAACTTCAGAAACCTGGGAAGCTGCCTGCAAAAATGGAGTTTTATTTAGTTTCCCCATCCTACCTATATGTGAACTACTCCAATATTAATGCAGCTAACCAAAATGACCAACAAAGGACAAATCACTGCCAAACAGTGTCAGAGTTTCCTCTCACGTGAGAACCAAACAGTAGAGGAACACTAACATGGAAGTAATTAAAAACACCCTTAAAATAGAACTGTAAGCACGCGGTGCAAATTGCCAGCTCACAGCACCAGGGGGGAAAATGCCGTCTTTTGATCTTTCTTTAGTGACATTTTAAGCATGTGACACTTGTTCGTAATCACTGTCCAGACACAACCTTGTGGTTTTGTGCTATTTTTTCTAATTACTCCAAAGAACAGCTTTGTTTTTTGCTCCTGACACGACAGCTCTTCAGGCAAAGTGTTCTTGGATGGACTTTTAGCATCTTAAACAGGATTCTAGGCAAGACTATTCAAGTTCAATGACTATTTCTGTTAAGTATTCACCTACAAAACACATATTCTTCATTCAATATAGCACCTGACAGCTGAGAGCATCTCCCTAGCAACCATCCCTACCACTTGCAGCTAAAGGATATAAAAACATTTGAGAAGCCTGCAATAACCTTCTACAGGAAATGCTATTTTGAAAAAAACAAAGTGAAATATAGAGGAAAATTTAGGACTGTCATGTTCATTAAAGTTAAGGGTTTTTTATTGCTTGGATGGTTTTGGTTTGTTTCTTTGGCTGTTTGAGATCATTGGTGAAAACAAACAAGGAAGAAACTCAAAGGAGATGATACTTTAAGGAAGCACTTTCAGGAAGTTCTTTGAAGAAAGCAACCAGGTACTGATAATCAAAAGGAAAGCTTAACATCAAGGTCATGTTTGATCAGATTCTGCATTTAAAAGAGCAACAAGTCTTTCCTTCCACTTGACAGCAAATGGAGTGGAGCCCCAGTTAACTAGATCTGTAGAATCACTTCTCCAGTTCCCTTCTGCAGCTTTGAACCAGATGGTTGGACCTCACTGCCTGCAAAAGCTGCAGCGACAAGACTACACCAGACAAACTGCTGGGGTTAGCTATGAATAAACTGATGGCTTTATGTCAGAAAGAGACATAAAGAAAAGGAAGGTTGATTCAAAAGCTCAGGAAACACCTGGAAATCATCGTTCTGCTTCTGCTTTATATTCTCATCACTTTCAGGGGCCACAAATGGTAGTCAGGACCAGCAGAGTTCATTTCTAACAGTAAGGATTTAAGTTAAAATCAAAGGTGGGGGAGAGGAGAGAACCCAAGCTTATGCAAAAAGACCAAGTGAAGATTTTTTTTTCACTGCCAAACACTTCACCACTACCTGTTTACAGCTGCTTACCATTGTTCTGGCTAGAATAAGTCAATCTGCAGAACAGTAATTCCTTTGTGGGCAAATCGTGGCCAAGATACTGCTTCCTTACTCTCACTGCTGAGACTTATAGTGAAGCTTTATTTCAAGTATAGTCAAATGCTGAATAGTAGCTCCCGATCCACAAAGACTCTTCATAAAAGGAAACTCTACAGAGAGTAAAAACATGCAGCTTTCAGCTATTTTCATTCATTTTCTCAGTAAGGGAGCAAACAATGTCCCCGACTGACCTGCACATTTGGAATAATTACCATACACTGAGAAAATTTAAAGTCACCTGCTTGAGATAATTATATTTCAAGGGAACCAATTAGGATTCCACTGAATCCCAACATCTCTAACTTCCAAATCATTTCCATTCTGTTACATGTTAATTAGCAAGAACATGATTAATGCTGTCATTGCAACAGTTCATAAGCATGGTGATTACGTATCACAAGCATGTAACATGCCAAGTCACATACCAAGGCGTTGACATCCTCAGTTTTGTAGATCAACATCCGTATCTCTTCTGGATCACCACTGAAAATTGCTTGGACCAGTGGTGGCTGGAAAAACAAAACAGAAGAAGCAGCATTACAGGTTTGTTTGTTTTCTGTTTAAAAGGAGAGCGTATTATCCCTGCTAACATTTACTAATGCTGCCCACAAACACTGTATGACCCCAGTAACACACCACCAAGCGCACCTCATCAGGAAGAACTATCAGTTTGCTTGAGGATAAACTGAAATCATGAGTATGTTTGTAGATATAATGAGTGTGTATGTGCAGAAACAGAGACCCCCATTAGAATGGCAACTTTTGTCAACAACACACAATTAGCCCAGATGTTCTCCTTGGCATGTAAGGGGGAAACTAATTACATCAGATACTGCTGCATGCTTGCTGTTGGCACAGATTAATGGTCATGCCATACACATTTAGAAACAGAACATTATGCAGATAATGAATTTCTGGGCAATTACTAAACATCGTGTATCTTTTTACTGAATAAATATGCAATGAGCACAGTTAATTTTAACCACCCAAGAAGCGAAATAATTATCTTATTGTTTCAAGTCTGTTATTATGCTATTATGAATCGGAATGCATAAATAAATAATCAGGCATACGGGAGAAACAATATGCCATGCTCATTCCTCTGGCAGTGCTGGCGTCACTGCCCATCAGTGGGAGGGAGTGCTGCATATGCTCAGCTGCTCCGTTACACGACCAGAGCTGCCAATTTCAAGTCCTTCTGCCTAGGTTTGCTCTGGACAAATATCTGAGTTATTAACTGAGCTGGCAGAATGTAATCTAGTGAATTAAAAGAACAAAAACCTTGCTGCTGGAGACTCGGAAAAAGAAGATCCCTACACAAAGATCCCTATCCCCTGAAGCGTATAGTTGAAACAGGCAGTGTTTCACCCCGCTTCCACCATCACCTGTCCTGAAGGCAGTGCATGCCCCCCTGCAAGCTCAGTGCCCACCTCCAGGTTGCCTCGTGGTCCTACCAGCAAAAAAGAGTTTCTGGTGCCATGTAATCACCAGCATCTAAAATAACTCTGTAAAACAGAAGCATGCAAGACTCCTTCAGCACATAAACCCACAACAGCTCTTATAACTCTGCAGAATTTGACTATCATCTCGTAAAAAGATTATCTCAAAATTCATAAACAAGCTGGAAGAAAAGAAAAAACACCATTTTTTTCCCCAAATCTTTTCACTGCAAAATTCATCATATTCAAGAGTGGAAAATACATTTCTAAGTTGATGGTGTCTATTTTAAGACGTATTAATCCCTTATGCCCTTGAGAAAGATTCACACTGGAATTTCATTCTTGCCACTCCTCTGCTGGAAAAAGGACTAAGGTAGCATCTTTTATCACAACTGTCTGCAGTCTTTTGTATTGTAGTGGATGTTTGAAAAAGGAAGAAAACAAATTGCATTTCACTTGAACCATTCAGCATGCTTCCTTCCCAGCCAGCATCAGAACAACCACAGAGCATTCCCCACCAGAGAAAGCAAGCACCAGACTTCCAAGTCTGTTCCTTTCTTCCCTCATCTGCCCAACTCAAATCAGAATTCAGCTAAGAGTGAGATGGTCTCATTTCTGCATTTTTCTCTACCAAAAGAAGTGGTTTAAAGCGACTCTCTAATCTTATGCCCACTAATGAAAATTTCCTATACTTAGTGCAAAGCTAACACTAACACCTATGAAGAACCAGTAAATGTTTATGAAATTAGAATGCTCACACTGAAATATTTCCATTTCATGTACCATTATCACAATATTTAAATAACAAAGTAAACAGGAAAGCAGTGAACTTGATTTCAAGCTAAATGGCAACACAACCCAGTGGCCAAGCAACAAATACCCCCAGCAGTTCAGATTAGTCTCTGAACCCGCTTGCAGGTACACCTGGTACCCAACAAAAGGTATCAGCCAGGCTCTGATGACACATAAGCTGAGATTTCAAACAGAGGTATCAGAACCAAGAGAAACACTCAAGTTCAAATATATTTTCAAGTTCACGTATTTTAAGTTCAAATACCGTTGCAGGTGATATTTTGTGGGAAAGAATAAAGTACTGTGCAATGTTACATTAATAAAAGAGGAAAGGCTACAATAAGAGGGTTTGATCCTTCTTCCCTCTGCCAGAAATCTGAATCAGACACCTGGGTTTACAGGAAATGCTTGACCTTTTTAATTAGCATCAACTATTTAAGACAGAAGGTAGACTGAGAATAACACTGTGTTCCTTTAGGCCTGTAACATATATGAGATCCTCATCTCAATTTTTGTCCACCACCACATATCTACATGCAGTGTCTTATATCAAAACCCAGTATTTATTGTGCCTTTGAAGCAGTTTATAAGCCTCAGACTGTTGATCTACACAAAATTTGCTGACAGGAGAGAGCTGCCATATACCCATTTGCAAAGGCCTCAGTCCTTCAGCCCTTATTCCCATGAGATTTACCTTTTATAAATTAATTTTACCTTTTATAAATTAATTACAATAGCATCTATCACTGCTAATTGTGATAACAGAGATAACAGAGAACGATCAGAGCCTGTGCAGCCTTCTCCAGTTGGGCATTTTTCTCATTTACTATTTCATGATTTTACTTCATTTTCAAAGGTATTAGCTTTGAAGTGAGCAACACGTTAAAGAATCTTTATTACATATTAAGACATGTTTCCATGCAGGACTCTCAGTCATCCATAATGACCTCTTTAGGAAAAATATGCCAGAAGTATGTTGCAGTGCTGTTGCTGCAATTTGAGGTCAGAGCTCAGAATGTGCATCTGCATCCATCAGCACGATGGAAAAAGTATTGCTCCATTCGACACCCGACAGCAATGAAATGGAACTTGTGCAGTTATGTACGTGTTGATGATGGATGTCCAATGACCTGAACAGATTACTTTCTTGATCTTCAGTGATGACCACATTCATGCATGAACTTTCCATAACTTCATTTTTCCCCCCTAAATTCCTGAGCGGCAGATAACGACAATTCCTAATTATCAAAGAAGGATTCAGAATATTTTGGGAAATAATTTCTAAAACCTTTGACAGCATCATCAATGGGTTATTTCATTAACAGACATATTTCGCTTTAAAATTCTTCAAATGCAGAAACTGCTAAACATTCAGAATAAAAAAAAATAATAAGAACAAACCAAAAGCAAGCGCAGAGCAGGTTATATATAACTATTATTAGAATGAAGCAAGGGTGCAGGTTTCGGAATGACGAACAACTGTTTCATCAGCTCAGCTCTCCAGAGCTTCCAAATTCTTACAGAGAGTTTCAGCTGGGAGTGTTCACATTTTTTTCCTGAAAATATACACCAGCAGCTAACGCAAAACTTTCCAGGTCACTTCTACAGAGTTACTATTATAAGTACGAAACTTATCAGCAAGTTTTGTTAGTGTTCTTTACTTTGTGCTGTAAACAGCCTTATGGTGAAAATAAAACTTTATCTGCAGACATGTAGGCACATATCCCCCTCTTTACTGCATACAGGACAATTGCAAGCTGGATAAATTGACCCATAATTTATCCAGGTAAAATTAGCTTATTGACCTGAAGGCACAATGATTTTTTTTCAGCAACAGAGAGCTTAAACCCACATGGAAGAATGTCTTGCAGAGACAACAAGCCACACAACTGTGAAATTCTCCTCCATGGATCTGACAGTACAGAGGAAAGCCAAGGCTATTACCAAGCAGCACTGGCAGGTCTCTGAACCCCACATGAGATGCAGTATTTAAGCGGACTGTCTCAAGTATCTTTTTAATTACTATGTCTGAAGTGGGTGCTGAAGCTCCTTGCTAATCAGCTAGAATTTTCACCAAGTAACTGTGACATACATTAAGTATTTTGTCTTGATTTTAGATGTCCTGACTCACTGAAAAGGATCACTAAAAAGGATTTAATTAAGCCAGATTTTCATTTGACAGGAGCTGGAGGCAGATAGGGAAAGGATGATCAATTCCTATGATCATTTGATATAATATACCATCATTTGGTCCTGTGAGTGAAAAGAAGTTATGTATTGATATTTTACTTGTTCTAACTGCATTACATCGAGTTGCTGGACTAAATACTTGGATATGTCCGTGTACTCATTTCTCTTTAACCAGCAAGACAATGTAGCAAGACACATAATCATTTCAAAGTGGTATTGATTGTGTCAGTGTTTTGCCAAACACCTCTATCTTTTTCTGCAGGCACTCCCATTAATCAAGATTACAAGGCTGTTTTCAACGTCATATCACATATATCTATTTCCTTCCACTGGTCACAGCACAAGGACTACTCCTCTTCCTAGTTTTCATAGAATCATAGAATGGTTTTGGTTGGAAAGGACCTTAAGATCATCTAGTTCCAACCCCCATGCCATGGGCAGGGACAACTCGCACTAAACCATGTTGCTACGCAAGGCTCTGTCCAACCTGGCCTTGAACACTGCCAGGGATGGAGCATTCACAACTTCCTTGGGCAACCCACTCCAGTGCCTCACCACCCTCACTGTAAAGAACTTCTTCCTTGTATCTAATCTAAACTTCCCCTGTTTAAGTTTGAACCTGTTACCCCTTTTTTAATTTAGGACTTTTATCCCCCCGAGCATACAACACATCAATGTCTCAAATGCTGTTTTAATCTACAAGTCTGTATGAGTGAAGAGTCATTATGAGGATTTCTCTTAATTCTTAGAGCACATTTCCCTGGTGCTTAGTATTTATACAATTCCATGTACAGAAATTATTGAACACTAATTACTCTTTAACAAGCCTTGCAGTCTACTTCACTTGCATCAGGGGTTAGCCTTTTACCATGTTTTAAGAATTAATTGCTGAGTAAATACAAAGAGAATTTCACTCTTAATTTATCATCATTTCAAAGACTGCACTTCTGTTACTGCAAAATTTCTATACAGGGGTTTCTGACAGCAAAGTACTTTCACAGAGCTGGTATTTGGAGAAGAACGTTCTTGGATGGTTGCTAAGGGGTGTTTCAGAGCAATTAGATTTTTACTGAGCACATCCTAAGGAATACTTGTCCAAGCTGCTGAAAGGCCAGTGGAGAGAATCAAATCCGCAAATAGAGTGTACTGGTCCTCTGGAAGCACTATGGCAAACTGACAGCGTTGTTAAGTGAGCTGATATTCTTACCTAAATAACCTGGACACTTCAATATTTCAAATACAGCAGGAGAAAAGTTTTTCAATTAGTTTAATTCTATTTTCTTATGTCCTTCCATTTTTTTGCAGACTAGCCCAATTATTTGTAAGGATTGCACAGGAAGCACTGCAGAAAGGACAGCATGAATGCCCACACATTGTTCCTTATTTCAATTTGTTCCACTGTATTTCCATGCTCAATGACTTACATGACACACAGAGGTATTCAACAAAACACAAATCAACACTCCCAAAAGTAAGAAAAACTCTGGGTAGATATCCCTTTCAAACTCTGAGAGATCTTTGTGCTGTTTTTAAGCTACCATTTAAAGGACACTAAAGAACTGTGCTCTGACACTTCCCCCACATCAATGACTTTATAACTTGCTGCCACACTCTGCTTTAAGTTGCTTAGAGGAATGTGCTGGGCATTTAAGTTTCATTGCAAGAAGTGTTAATTTTTTCCTGTAACAGCTTCCCATTTCTCTCTGTGTCATTTGTAACAACCTCTTTCTATTTAGCTTCTCCAAAACCTAAGGCTGCATTTACCCTTCAGACCATGAAAATGACTTTAGCACTGATGGCGCATGGCACACAGGGAACGTACTGCACGAGCAGTGGGGAATCGATCACTGCTTCATTTGCTGTTATGTTCTCCTGAGATGAGGAAAAAATGTATATATAAACTGTAACTAGAGCATATGTTTAGCTCCAAGAGCAACTTTTAACCTAGATTTTTAAAGAAAGAAGAGCTGGGGGTGGGGTGCCTGCATTTCCCGGGACAACCCAGCATCTCCTGAACCTGCCCACAGCCTCAGTGCCTGGGAGCCTGTCCCTCCAATCTGCTGATTCAAATGATGAATGGCAAGTGCATCAAAACACAGAGAAATGCTCAGTGACCGAATGTGAAAATACCCCAGTGCACACCTATGACTACCAGCCTGGTCTAACCCTGAGGCACTGGTACTGAACAGCAGCAATGGCATCAGGAGAGGATGTCTGCAGTGTTCGGTGTGTTATAAACAATGCTGGGTTTGTATTCAGTGCTTTTCCCCCTTTACCCAAGACCAGTTAAATGCTCAGTAACGCATAAGTGGCTCTGGATTTTAAGTAATTGTTCACAAATGTCTGAATAATTCATGTTATGCTAATGTGTTCTGTAGGTAGTTCCACTTAGGCATGCACTCAAGCCTTTCCCATGGTGGCTTCACAAATGAAGACTTGAATATTTCCAGAAATCTTTGGTGCAGAAATAGCTGGAATACAGCAATTCTAACATGATCATCAGATATTGCCACTGCTGTTGGCATTAATAAAACCAGAGTTTAACCACTGGTATACACTGCTAGCTGCATGACAATTTATCACAAGCTACCCAACAGCTACACAAATACAGCGCCTCCAACCTGACTCTGCTGGGCAGCCTGTGCAGGCTGCGAAGCTGCCTGCAGCCTGGGAGGATGCCCACCCTTCTGGCTGAATTCTGGTATCCAGTACTGATCAGGGTGAGAGGCTGGAAATTCAGGCCTAGCAAAACACCCTTCTGCATCTTGAGGATGGAAAAATCCAGTCATCAGCTGTAGGCGATTTTCCAAAACTACAAGCTCTCCTTCATTACAGCTATTGCACATCATTAACAGCAGGGAAAAAAAGAGCACAATCACTGGCCAAGGGTTGAAGTAGTGGCAGTAAAGATGCCTGAAACAAGACTGTCCAACGACAAGCTGAAAAACACCTTCCAGCAAGGCTCTTGCTTTCAACATTGCTTATGCTGTGTTTGGAAAAGGACAACCTGAACTGCTTAGAGCACGGCTCAACTGTGAAAAGGGAGCAGGGCCATCACAACGCATCCTGCATTACCTGCTTTTGAATTATTTCCTCTCCATGCAAGTTAGGCCTTAGCAATGGCTAACTGGATTTAGGACTGGAAACCCAGGCTGAGTTCCCACGGGCTTCTGGCTCTCCGTTCCCAGTCAGCTGGACCTGGCTTTCACTTACACCCCACCCACAAACTCCACGTCCCCAGCCAGACAGAGAAGACAATAGATATGATTCCATAATTAAACATAATCACCATTTATTATTTAGTAAGTGATGTGCAAACCAGAATATACTTCAGTTCACTTTCTCATAAGCATGCTGCTTGTGAAGTAATGAGAATAAACCTTCTTCACACCCCTGCCTCCCTGCCACCCCCTGCACTCTCCCATTCTGTTCTTTCCCTCTTTTCTACTCGCCTTCTCCAAGAGATTTAAACCTTCACTTCTCTCCCTGCTGCCCCATTCCTACGCTGCTGGAGCATAGAGGGGAGCTAGAGTTCTCAGGTGATGCACACCTGAACACCTTTAATTGCAAACACACGCGAGCAAATACACACTTGGATTTCAAACAAGTGACAAAGAAAGCAAGCTGTAAGCAGAATATAAACTATCTGGGGAAAAAGTATTACAACATATTGAGACAGCTGAAACTTGAACACAACATTTATTTAGTCAAGCTTTCATGATACTTAAAAAGGAAAATAGTCAGGATTGATTCTCCCTGTGCAGTGCTGGATCAAGCCTGGTATTTCTGTTCACACAATTTCTGATATGCCATTCTGGACGGTGCAAAACAAGCCTCTTGGCAGATCTATTTCTGGCTGTCAGCTTGGCTCCAGATTTTGGCTCTCTCCCAGTTTTCATTATGAAGCCTATCAACTGCCCCAAGAATTGCTTATGTTTCCAGGTGAAGTGAAGGTTACATCCTGCCATTCCTGGAATCCTGAAATACCTCTACACACCAAATGCACTGAGAGCGGCCTATGTTTTGTTAAACTTATCAGTTAAAGACACTGAAATATCTCATGGGATGTTAAATTTAGATCACTTCTAAAAAGGAAAAGAGCTACGCATGTTTAATTCAGCTTGGCCAGTGTCCTTTCCTTCATTCTCATTACTGCAGGCTGTCCGCCAGTCTTGATTTAAATGGTGGGGTTTGGTTTTGGCATTTGGGGTTGGGGGTGTGTGTGGTTTTTTAAATGCCTGCAGATCATATCAGAAAATTAGTTAATAAATCCTGTCTTGAAGTTACATTAATCAAGTGGAGACAAAGACTCAGCATGCTGCAGACTAGTTAAAATAAGAAAGCATTTTTTAAAGGAGACAAAAATAAACACAGTAGCATAACATTTGTTATATTCACCAGCATTTGTTACCCATTTTAGTGTCTGTCACAGACAGCATAAGAAGATCTGTTGAAATATCTGCAGAGATTGAGGATAATCAATCTAATGGTATCCTGAATTTTTCTTGTCCTCTTTGTTTGTTCGAAGTTTCTTGGGGTTTTGTCTTGATACAAAGTGTGTGTTGTGTAATATCTCACAACAAAGATATCAATGACACCATTAAGTACAGTGATAGGATTGTAATAGCACTGCCAGTGAAAGGATCCAATTCTTTTTATACATTCCCAGCAGTGAGTGTTGCACTACTAATCCATTTCAATACTTCTTGTCACATCCATATTTTGACTCCCAGAGCTTTTGCCTTCCTCCCTTCCCCTAATAATCCATCTAGGCAGAAGCAGGGAAGAAGGCCTGGCACCAAGGCAGTGTTTCTGAACAAGAGTACAGCAGTGAGTAAGATCTCTGGGGGCATGAATTCCAGCTGGTGCAAATCAGTTTGAGTGAACTCCCAAGCAAGAGGCACTGTGCCATGTTACCCCACCTGCTTTCAGAAGAGCCCTGTGCTCTCTCCCCACCAGAAGCACATCTGAGAGGTGGCCAGGCAGCATGAGGTTATGAACCTCAAGAGAAATAAAACAGTCGGGAGCAGGGCAGCAGCAACGCCAGTGACAGGTCTGCTCCTTGCTAGAGTTTTAATAACAACACAGTTAGGGGAGAATCTCACTTGAAAAACCAAAAGCTTCATTTCCTGCTTGCTTGTCTTCAAGCATGCTTTAAGCACACCAGCAATTTCTTTTTCAATCAACTGCATAGATACTGAATTCCACAACAACAACAACAAAGATTATTAAAGCCAACCCTGTGCATCAGGGGATGCTCTGGGGAACAAACAAGTCCGTGCTGGCTGCAGCTGCACACCTAAACTGACATATCTCCTCCTTTCGGTGGCCCCACAGCCCCACATCCTCTGGAGACTGCTGACATCCTGCCTTCACCAGCTCCACCAGCAGCAATGGCAACCAAACAGAAGAATAAAACAGAAAAGAAAACAGGAGAGGAGTGGAAATGCTGCAAGTTTATCTTCCTTTGGTTTATCACTTATGAAACCATGACTTACACCTCTCTTCCTTGCCGAGGTAAGCATGAGCAAGGACCTCTACACATACTGCAGCTGGTTTAAGCAATCTTGTCATGTTCCTGTTTCAATGCAGCAGCACAGTGAGACCTGCCTTTCTTCTGGCATCCTGGACACTCAGTGGTACAGAATAATAGTCCACTGAATCTCTAGCTGCACTGTAATTAAGTGGTGTATCTGATACAGCCAGCATGCACTGATAGTCATCATACACTCTAATAAAAATCCTTTCATTTTTAGAAAATTAATCCTGATTTAGAGAACTGTAAAGTGGCATCTGATCCTGTAAGATCTCACTCAGTAAGATTAGGACTTCCGCTGGTTAAAAGGGTCTGGTTCATATTAATGTACACACAAAGAAGGCAGCTATGGAACAGAGAGTGCCCTGAGAAATTTGCAGATACTTCTGAACTACAAGAGCCTTACAACGAGGTCGAAGGGCAGGTTCCAATGCAGGTTACAACCACCCCACTAACTTACACAAACAACTGGACTGGAAGAAGATGAGGAGTATGGAGGAGAACACAGCATGTCCGTTAGCAAGAAATCCGGAGTTGTTACATGGCAGTTTTGCATAAGAAAGAATTTGGGAATGCAGTTACTAACTGAATGTAACTGAACAATGTTATGAAAGAGGAAGAGACCTTAAAATAGCAATGCAGCTTGCAAAACACACAGTAATCCTTCCACACTGCTCAGTACTGCTTAGGCTGTGACTGGATTGAGACATTTGGGGCATCACTCGACTTGGAGTCCAAAACAGAGCTCTAAAGCATGATTTACAGGGAAGATCCAAACAGATCAGAGCTTTGCAGCCTACACAGAAGAAAATTTAAATGGAATATGAGAACAATTTGCAATAAAAGCTTGTTACTAAAAGAAATCATCTGCTTTCCGCAGATATACAAGACATACATAGCTTGAATGGCAGCATGCAAGGAGGATGCATCTCTGCTCCATTGAAGGCAACACAAAGCAGGACACTGGTTACCAACTCAGCTGAGTTACAATCGTAAGTGAACTGCAGAAGATTATAATTTCAAGAACAGATCTAGTCTAATGATCACTGAAAGTCAAATGGATTCTTTTTTGGTTTTTTAGGCTTCGGTAGGCAAGAGATTGAGCATACAAAAGCAAAAGAGCCCAAACACAATTCACACCTCCCTTACATAAATACAAGGCTTAATGCAAATAGTACAAGCTACAGCAGATTGCACTTCCAATAAAAAGCAGAGCACGTGCATTTTCTAGCATTTCAGGTGGGAATTACACCATAAAAGGGGCAATTACTTAGTGTGGCACAAGGTGCTAGAGAAATTTCTACAGAAATCAATAAAAATATACGTATTTCCAAAAGCTCAAAGGGAGTCTAGTGCCTTTGGGTGGAAACACACTAATACGTGCCTTGACCCCAGCAGAACTTTCAAGACCCTGTTTCATTCACTCATCAAAGGTTAATTAACAGCTGTGGCTTTCTTCACATGCTCAGTTTCTGTTAAGGACAGATATATTTTGCAGTCACAATCTCACATGTTCTTGAATCTCATCTTCTTAGCAGTGATTTGCAACGAGCTGTCACTGGTGTCTAAACCAAGCCCCAAACGGCAGCGAACCTCTGGGGTCATGAAAGTGACATAAGGGAGGGAAAAGGCATTTTGGGGACTTGAGCAAAATCTGAAACATCTGACTTGCTCGGTCTTATCATGATCTTGTCCAGGTTCAAGTAACTCCCCCTTGCATTGCACTCGACACACACCACCACACCACTGCCTGTCCCCTAAGCACCACAGTGAAGCGGTGATGAACAAGTGCCATCCCAACAGCCTTCCTCCTGCCAGCTCCAGGAAACCCCAGATCTTCCAACTTCCTTTCTCATACATCACCAGTGCCAAATACACCTTAAAAGACACTCATCACTAATGTTCACGTTTCCTGATTTAGAGGGTCACGGAGCTCACATACGCACCATGGTCAGTTATTACTGTTTTCATACAATAGTAAAATCCTCTGCAGATTTTAGTCACTGGCATTCACCTTCTGCAGAGCAAGTATAAAATTCAGATTAAAAACATTTAACTACTGAGGCTGATGACAGTGTTATTTCCATTAATAGCAGAGTAACTATGTGTGAACATGCAGATCAGTCCATAACAGCATTTCATCTCTTTCTTTACATTAGGCGTGCTGCAGTTGGCATGGAGCTCCGCTCAACAACTGAAGCAGATGTTTTACCTCTATTTTGAATCTGGAACAGATTAGCAAAGTTATCTTGATTCAACATATCCTGATAATAGCCTCGTACTCATCATCAACCAAACTACTGAAGCTGATGGGGAGGCAACAGAGGAGGGGGAATGTCAAGCTTTGCTGATGAATACAATGTTAGGTAGCCACGCCAAAGGAATGAAATGGGTATTTCAAAAGGTTTCAAAACTGGCTTCACTTCAGAAACCAGTTCAGGATTTTCCAAACACAATGCATCTGACTGTGACAAATTCAGCAGCTTCAAAATTACTTTGTACAGAGCCGAATTAAGCCAAAAGATGAGCCTGAGAGCTGTAATGAGCTATTACATGCTTTTTTCCAACAAGTTACCATCACAAGTTGAACACCTTTGTCTGGATAGCCTCTGGAAAGGCTGCAAGATGTCTCTGAGACCACTGTCACCGTTCAGAGACTCAGTATGAGTTTTCCCTTCATCACACAGAATCCCACACATTAAATATATTTCCATATCTGAGAAAAATTCATCTTGAATGAGAACATCAACCAGAACTGTAAGCCTATGCATTCACATCAGCTGAAAAAGCAGGATACAAGTCTTCGTTCTTCTCAAGGAGCTTCCAGCCACAGCCACAATCTCTTGCTGAAACTCCTCAGCACTGAGAAGGGAGGCTAGAAAGGGCCTCGGTGCCCCAGGCACCAATAAAGCTGTAATTCATTTTGTACACACAGTTCTCTTCACTATCACTGCCAGTCAAGTGGTAAGGTTTGCAGTCAGACACAGCCCAGCTATGTTAGAGACCCTCCCTCTGCCCATATCATATCCCTCTGGCCTGGGATGATCATTGCCCAAATGGAGCTTTCTTTCCTGGAGATGAAGGCTTGGTGTGGGGGTGCTCAGTCACAGAGTGACCTGTGTGACATGGTCAAGACAAGCCCCACTCTACCAAACAACAGGGGGGGACAAAAAGTCACCCAGCAAAGAAAAGGGAA
>NW_009938135.1:45906-48222 GCF_000696875.1 Nestor notabilis | reverse complement strand
AGATTGCAGCCCACTTCCGATGCCCTTCTGCAACACAAAGTGCTCAGAGAAACCAGAAGGAAAAAAAAGTCACTTTTTACAAAACTCTTTTCAAACCCAAACTGCAGGTACCATTTGTAATCCAAACCCTGTTTGTTATTTTGCTAGAGGCCTTAGCTTATTAAAGCTGCAAGTTAATTAGACTTGCATTGCTTAACACTTCAGCCTCGCATTGATTTTTTGTGAACCATTCCACTTCAAAAGCAATTAACTTAATATCTGGTGCTGTGTGATACACACCATGAGTCTGATGTCAAAAGGAACACTTGCAGAAAGGAATACTTTAGAGCTTGATTATAAAAATAAAATAGTGGTGGGGTTTTTTTAACAGAAGGTTTATATGAAAAAACCAACAAATCTGTATTTTGAGTCTCTGCAGATCATGCTCTTCTCCCCAGTTCTTTTGTAGATATTCCTGTATTAGTCTGGTCAGATTTAGGATATTAGTAAATATGTGACCTCACTACAAAACAAAAAGCAACCCACCACCACTTAATCAGCTAACAAATGTAACTGCTTGTTGTCAAGGCAGTGGCAATGTGTTTTACATTCATTTTTGCCTGCGCTGTCAAGCGGGGCACTATCCTCAACCTCTCACTAATGACAACAGCAGAAAGAGCTGGTGACAGCTTGATCAACTGCTTAATGAGATCAGGAAAGCTGAATTGCAGTAACCGAGCTAAATGATAAAACCAAGCCAAAACAGAGGATTTCCCAACCCAGTCTGACTTTACTGGCCTTTTATGATTCCTTGGCCACCCACTCTGGCCACATCACTGCAAATGCCTGTGGTATTGGAACACTTCCTTTTAACTGGGAGCTCTTCAAGCCATGCCCATCAGAGAAAGGATGTTTGAGGAGGAGCATGGGGAACACATCTGAGCTGCCACTAGTTATCCCAGATGCCTTCTTTGAAAAGGAGATAACTTTCTGGGATCATGCTATGGAAGATGAACACCCTACATGAACTGAAGAAGGTTTTCCTTCAGAAAGTTCCTTCCTTCTAGAAGTTTTCCTTCTAAATGCCATGTAAATGCCACACCAGAGTCTGTGTAACTAAATTAGTGATCACCTCCTTTTGTTTTCGTAGTTCTTTACAAGTGGCTCAAAAGTAAAACATCAGAAGCTAGTGAGATCTGAGAGCATCTAAGCTAGGCCCAGACTTGGTTCTTCACTTGCTCAACTCTTTTTCAAGGAACTGCTTTGGTGAACCACTGTCCTGTTTTGTTGTCTGGTTTGTCCATTCTCAGGCCATCCTGCCACACTGGACTGCAAACTCTCTGCACTTCACACCCTCCTCTTAGTCCTTGTTAAACTCCTGCCTGCTTTTTTGTGGTGATGATTGTAATTCAAGACCTGTATGTCTCCTCCTCCAATGTCTTGTGTACACTGGTATATGTAGCTTACCAGTCACTGGCTGCTTCAGAAGAGTATGTAGGAAAGCACAGCCTTGCTGTGTTACAGACTTCAGATTTTCAGGCTAGAACAAACAAAATGCACTCAAGGGCCACCTAACGCTGTTTGCATTTAAGTTAACGGCAAAACCTTTCAAACTACTCCAAGAGACAGAAAGCAATACTTGGTGCTTTTAAAAACTCCACCCTCAACATAGGAATGATCTTTTGGAGGAATGGGAAAGGTTTTAGAGGGGTAGGAAAGGTTGTGCCATCTCACCATCTTAATTCACCATGATTGCAAGGAGCTTAAAGAAGGGGAAGAAAAGAAAAAAAGGAAGCAGTCTGTTCCCAAAAGTCTGATGAACTGTTTTCCCTGAGAGTTTTGCTCGGGGAAGTACAGGATTCTTCTGCTTGCAGCCGGTTCACTTAAGGTCCAGATTCCCTTCTCCTCTGGGGAAAGATGAGTAGAACAACAGTTTCTCTACACTATTTACACTACACTATTTACAAAGTCTCATCAGCCAACTGACACTACACTGTAAATGGGACTTGCCCAAGGGGAATTCAGTCCCAATGCACTGAGCTAAAACAAGGCTTGGCAGCGAGTTTAAAGCCATGCGAATATGGTGATGCTAGCAAAAAAAGTGGATGTACCCTTCTCCATCCCCGTGAGATGCCTGTACAGACGATTTCAGGCTGTATAAACACAGGCAGAATTTTGGGGCAGTAACTAGAGAGCAGAGAGGGAAAATGAGCAAAGTCTTCCTGGTGAGGACAAGCCACCCACAGCACCCTGCCCTCCGGCTTTGGACTGCCAGCTTTGTGGTCTAGACATCAGATGTGACTGGACCATAATTGGGACTGCACTGGTCCTGCTCCT
>NW_009938135.1:44921-45875 GCF_000696875.1 Nestor notabilis | reverse complement strand
GCTACCCTGCTATATGCTTTGAGTAAGGCAATCTGGATTTTCAGTGGTCTTATTTACAACCCAGTTCAGACTTCTAACTTGTAAGCTGGGCACCTTGTAAAACTTAGAAGGTGAAATCCATACAGCCATAAGCAGTGAGTGAAATCTCTCATCCCTTTCCATGTCATAGCAGCATACAGACCACGTGGGCAGACTGCATATTTCTGATGTATTTTAACTCCAGTTCACCTGTTCCCTGAAACTGTTTGGGTCCCAGAAGCATTTAATTATTTCTCACTTGAATTTTATTGAATTTTATTTCTGTCTCTAGAAGAGGAAAAAAGAAAAAAGGAATTAAAAAACCCCAGCTCTGAGCCATATTAAATATTTGAGCAGATCTCTGCAAACCAAGAACAAGACACTTCTAATCTAGGTCATCCTAAAAAGATATTGGTGTCACTGTGCTAAATGTCTGCTGTCCAAGACAGAGCTGCCTGTAGCTGACTTGCTGCACTGACACAGATTCTGAGAAAAGCCTCAGGAAATACTTTAAGGAGGTTTCTGTGAAGACAGAAAAAGACAAATCACATTTCTAAATGGCTGCACCCAACCCCAGCAGCCTGCTCTGTAACAGATAATGGAAGTACCACAGCACACAGCTTGCTCTTGTAGGAAGTAAGTCCTGATAACATGCCAGTCTTTTTGCAGCTTTTCACTGGAGGGCTATCCGACTCCAGCTGTTACTCGGTTTGCTGTATTAGGAGAGCAGACGTTGGCCACAATGCACTCCGAGTTTGCTAAGCACTGTTTAACAGAGATAAGGGGGGAAGTAAACCACAGCTGGACGTCACTTGTCAGCCTCCAGCCACACTTGACTCAGTCTGGATATGTGCAGTTACATTCAATCCTAAGCCAACATACCCTTTGCTGTGCGAATCCTACATCTTCACAACCAGTTATGTCTTTCTTATTGAC
>NW_009938135.1:19265-44890 GCF_000696875.1 Nestor notabilis | reverse complement strand
TTTCCCTCCTGACAATTAATGTCAAACTGATCCTTCCTGCTAAAATTCCTGGAGGTTAGGATATCACAAGAAAGGAAGAGGCCCAGAAAGCTGTATTTTGCAGGGGAGAATCATGACTGCCAAAGACAAATCAGCAACAAATACTGGAAAGCAAAAAGGAATAAATACTCCCTCATTAGCTACAAGCATGAGAGCTTGTAGATATTCAAACATACAAGCTCTCTGATGATCACCACCTATGTCCTCCACAGCTTCCCTCCTGGCTACAATCTCAGAGATACAGATTCCACCTTTCCAAAGCAAGGTCACTTGGGAAAGATTCATCTTTCGTGTGTGATACAGCAGAGGTAACTGGAGAGAGAAAAGGCAGACTATCTGCCCGCTGCAACAAGTTATGGTTCTTTAACCGCATATGGAGAATTAGATGTGTTTTTAATAAGGGCAAAAGAGGAATACCCAGATTTAGGGCTACCTCTGAAAACCAAGTCACGAAATGCAGAGTGTAAGGAAAGCTCACCATGTGCACAGGCTGTACTCCAACCTGTCTTACTTACTGAATGCATGCCCATTCATTACCAGCGTTACACGTGCCAGCAGCACCAGTGCGCTGTGACTTGGGGCAGACAGCAAGATGCTCTCCTGCTGTTACCATCAAACATGACTCAGTTTTCATGCCTTCATGAAGAACTGTCACACTCCTCAGCTTAAAAATAAGGTTACATGACCTGTCATGAAGGTGAAGCAGTTTTCCTACATGAGTACCATGCACAGTGCTGTCCCCACAAGCCTCGGCTGGAAATTTAGAAACAGTGTAATGAAAAGGAGATTAAGAAATGTAAGCACTAAAGATTACATAGCTTTAAAACAAGAGCAAACCTTTAGAGCTATCTAGGATGGATTTAGGAAAACTACAATGTTATCCAGCACCCAGAATGGTCACTTCAGTTCAAACCACCACATACTGCATTATTTAAAAGGTCTGTGCTTCTAAAAAGTCAGGAATTATCCCCTGAATTAGAGTTTTCAGGTAATGCCTGAAGCTTGCCCTATGATGGTGGTGTCTTTGCACATCTCTGCCTGGAGTTTATTTTAAACTCTCTAATTTCTGCTATTTTTATAAGAAAGTGGTAAGGAATTTCATTCTCACAGTCAGAAAACCACTTCTCATATTCATTTCTCCTAATCATTTCTCACAAATATTGCTGCTCGAACACCATCATATGTGCAAAGTGTAATTAAGATATTCTAGATAAATGAACAAACGACAAGACTTTTTGCATGACGGGAGGTGAAAAAAGCCCACACTGAGCAAGCTGGAGGTTCCTGAAGCCTATAAGGGGATAACTGCTGGTTTATAGCAAATCAGAATTGTGTTACCTAAAATTGATTAAAATTGACAGGTAAATTAAATGCTGCATTTACAAACCTCCACTGACAATTGCAATGAAATCTATAAATCAGAAGAAAGGGACAGGTTAATGCTTCTGCCATGTTGTTCTGCCAAAGCCATTGCAGGTGCCCCAGGCAGACCATGTTTTATACACAGCATGTACTACAGCAGAGGTGTTTATTCCCCCTGAGCTGTCCATCCCCAGCACTTTCCTCACTGAGGCACAGACACCTACTGCTCTTACTTATTTCCACTGCTCATTTTGGAGAGTGACGAAAGTCATACTGAAGCTGGTAAAGATATGTGCTGTTGCCTCCAACTTAAGCAAAGCACTTGTTGCACATGTCTTTGCTACAAGACAGGTAGCAGGAGAGTGTCAGAACATGGCCAAAAAATACATTTACTGGGTATGCCAAATTTGCAGGTTCTCTAGACACATCTCCTAGCATCAAAAATGACCCATGACTGGTCTGTTCCTGGGTCTTCCAGTCACAGAACTAGTGGCCAGAACTAGGCCACCAGTGAGTGGGTTTGAATACCTCCTGCGTGCTGAAGGTTTCCCTTTTACTAGTTCAACATCTCAGCAGAAGCACCTGAACTGCCCCATTTCCCTTTTCCAAACTGAGGCTCAAAGCCACCACACTCTGGAGTTGGAGACAGTGATGTTTTCATCCTGCAGTCTCAAAGCACTTCATAAGGGTGGACCACTGCTTCACAGACTAAGAAACAAGCACAGGGAAGCACATGTAAAATTGTTCTAGAACCGATTCTCCTTTCAAGTATTTTCAGGTTTTATGTTTTCAATATTTGCAAAGCACTGAAAATATTTCTGCAGTAGCTTTTGTTGAGTGACAGTATTATTAAATTCCATAAGTAAATTGGCATTTATAGAAGAATTGGTGATAAGATCTGTAAATGGGCTCCCAGGCACCAGAACAAATGGAATTACAAGAAGCTAGGAAAGCAACTTTGTGCTCTCCTTTTCTTCCTGTTCCACCCAAAAAAGGCATTTACGTGAACAGAGAACCAGGCATTCATAAGCCTGTACTGGCATCAGAGCACTGGGTTCACATCTGCACACCATTCATTCAAAAAGCCAAATTTTGAAGACCTTCCTCATTTGTACTCTCTGCCATAACTGTTCATTCTCACTCCCAGCCATCTGCTTTCTCCTATGGAAGCAAGGGGTCAGGCCGTGAACGTCAGTCCCAGCCCCTTTCCAAGGGAGGTGCCACAAAATCAAGTCAGGGCTTGATTATGTCAAATGCCACCTAGCTCTGAATCTGGCTGCAAAACCAAACATACTTATGCTTAGAACATTTCTCCTTAAAGGCCATCCATCAGAATATCAACTGGGGACAAAGATGTCCAGAGGGAAACTGTGTGAAGTGACTGAAAACCCCGTTTGTATCAATGAGGCAGACCCCAACACAGGGAGTTTCACAGCTCAGACGCTGTAGGTAGATGTGGCGGAGCAAGCAGATGACGAACACAGCACCAAGCTGCTCAGGCCTCTCATCCTCTACAGATGCAGAGCATCCTGGTTACATCAGAGGAACTTGTGGGAGTCGAGTGTGCAGCTGTGTTAATCACAGCTAATCAAAAGTCAGAAGAGAAGACCTGGGTCCTGAGGAAACATAAAGATGAATCACTTAAGGGAGTCTTTTTGCATACTTGGTTCTCCCTGCCAAGGTAACATTTTATTTCCATTACCCTCAGCCAGACTCCTTAGACCTGTGGAACTGCTTGTTCCCACACTGGCCCAGAGGGACTGCTGAGCAGCCCAGGGACTTGTCTTCCCTTCTTTCCTAAGCAGCCAGCCATTAGTTGTGAATTAGTCCCAAGGAAAGGAACTGGATTAGTGATTGTTCACTTTCTAGCACACCACTGTCTCATATCACACCAAAAATCACACCAACGCCCTCGGTCGCACAGATGGCACAATAATTAATGTACTGCTAGGGGGAAAATCATCCTCCCCACCCCTTCTCCCCATGGGACTGGTTCAGAAACCAAAGCAGAGCAGCAAGGCGGCCTGCATCCCCAAGACCCACACTTCACAGGATCTATCACTTAGGTACCAATTAACATGCTGTCAGCTGCCCAATACTCCTAGAGGAGAAAACACATCCCATGTCTAACCAGTCAGCATCACATCAGAGAAATAGCCAACCCTTTCTCACGCCCATAGCACAAAGAAGGAAGGAAGGAAGGAAGGAAGGAAAGGAGTAGGTAATTATACTGAGCTATAGATAAAGAAGATGAAAAGTGCTTCATGGAAAGTACAAAGCAAGAAGTATATGTTGATTTTAATTTCCTAAAATGTTTAACCATAGGTTGTTTTTTGCAACTGTATCTCACAAAGCTGTCTAAATCCACTGCCACCCTTGCATTCAGCAGTTATTTACAGGCTCATAGTGTAATTCTGGAAGCATTACATTGTACACCCACTTTGGTCACCAAGACATCTGCCCAAAACGAGATTCCGGCTGCAAGCATCATTGCACTGCTGCTGATGATCCCTGAAAAAGATCCTAAGCAGCAGGAAACTCTTCAGCCTCCCTCTGATTCACTGATAAAGTCCCTCTGTAGGGCAAGAAGGGTTAATCTCTTTAAAGAACTATAATTAGCTGGACAGGAAAGTCAATTCTGTCTTCCTGATTCAGCGGCAGTGAGTGCCAAGAGTCTGAACGCACACGCAGGGAGAGCAGACACACACAGCCTACAAGAGCAAGCCCTGGTCCAGCCCCGTTCCTTCAATGCAACCAAGCACCATGCATGCCTCCCCGCTCTGACACCTGAACTTACGTGAGGGACACAGGCTGATTTCTCTTTAGCAATCTTCTGTATAGAGGATAACACTTCGCTCCTTTGCTTTTTAAATCTGAGTACGAAACCCAAACTGTGCCATACCCCTCTCCTGCACCAGTGCTGCTTGAATTTCAAATATAGATAATCCTTCTTTTTTTTCTTCTTTTTGTCAAAGACTAAGCAGCTTTAGTATAACACAATTACAATAAGTGGATTCTAAATAAGACCTTCAGAAATAATCAGTTCCTGCAGTTGATACAAGCAGCTTGCTTTGTAGATCTAGTTCAATAAAACATTAAAATGCAATACTGGATGAGTTTTGCAATACTTTATTTTCCCCCCATGTAAATTTGATTTCATTTATCATTCCAGCCTCAAGTCAGGAGTTCAATATTTAGTGCCTACATTTAATTACTTTTTCTTTTCATCATGGCCTTTTCCAGATAAATGTTTAATCAGGGTGTTCACTGTAATATAAAAATTACTAGAGTGAAAAGAATGAAGTAATAATGTTCTCATCCTTACATGTAATGGTGTATGTTAAACTCTAGAAGGTTGATTAAAAAAGGGCAACGATGTCACTGAATGAAAAACCCGTTAATAAGCCCTCAAGGAAGAAATGAGCTAAGTAATGGTAAAATTAACAACCAGAATATGAAACCATCACACCTTTTAGAGAGTATCAGGGTCCCATTCATGCCTCAATAAGATGCAATAAAAGCAAAATATAAATTGAAGTCTGTGCTGCCCCAGCAAATAAACTATGTGTCCTGATACAAATTCCTCATAACCCCAAACCTCCTGTTTCACAAGAGCACAAGGAATGCTCATTTTTGACAATGTCTATGCACAGTGTGAGTGTTAAGGGTTGATACTGCCATCATCACTGTTATGCATCTTTCACTTTGTCTTTGCCCACAGTGAATCGCTTTGTTTTCTGTGATTATCCAAAATAAAACTTGTTATGGACCAAACATTTCAGTTAATAGAAAACAGGGAAATCTACTGCAAAACCTGATGCATAAAAAAATTATATGTTTCCTACATATTTCCAGGTAGTTCTTCCTGGCTGTGACTGTGTAATATATATATATATGTAATATATATATATATGTGTGTGTGTGTATACACTCTCCCAGTTTTGTCTGGTTTGCAGTCTTGTTTTCTGTACCTTTTCCTTTGTTGTAGTCACTGATGAGGCCATTTCTTCCTGCAGAAATTACTCATTTTTAATGGGCATCATCAGTCTTCTCTGTCTTTACTTACAGTGTGTGAACCAAACTTTCAACTCTTCTTTTTTCTAAACCATGTGAAGACATGTTGGTCATCAAAACCTATACACAGACAAAAGTTTCCTTCTAAACTAGGCAGGAGGTAGCTGTTTTGCTTCATAAAGTGTGAATTATAACTTGGATTTTTCAGCTTGGGCTTTTTTCATTTACTGTCACATAGGTTTTTGGCATTTAAATTTGATGCAGCCACATAAAACATCTGAAAATATGTAACTTTAACAGGATTTTTAGACAAGCCACCTTTAGGAGACTTTGCAAGGTTTTTCTTATCCATCAACATCCTCCATTTAATAGCCTGAAGAATGCATGGCTTCAATTCTTGCTTGCTTGTCTCCTGTGCCTCCCACAGGAGTTAAAGCAGGGAGGCTAGCAGCCATCACCCTAAACTGGGAGATGTCAGGTAACAGTGACACACACTATTCTGAAAGTCAGTCGCCTTAACTATAATGGACTTGAATAGATAAAGACCAAAACCTCCAGTTTAGTCACTGCTTCTGTTCTGGACATCTGAACTGCCAGAGTGGTTTGGCATTTTGCTTTCCCATTCAAAAAACTCACTTTGTTTCAGGGCTCTGGCAAACCAGGGGCAGAGGTGAGCTGTGACAGCCTCAGGTGCTCATGTCCCCAAGCACCTACACCGCACCTCTCCACGAGTGGAGACACCAGAACATGGCATGTGCCACATCTGCAGGGTCTCAGCCACCAAGAGCACAGCACAGCACAGCTGGGACAGTCCTGCTCCCCCTCAGCCCTGTCCTAGCCACCACCTCACCTACAGACCTCTGGCACTCAGCAGCCCACAGCAAACAGTTTTGGGGAGCTGAATCCTGCTCTCCAAGATGGAACGAGTATTTTCCTGCTGGTTTGAGAGTCTCGGATGCTCAATAAGCAGCCCAGCAAACACTCGCACTGGTGTGCTGGATGAGATACGAGTGCACAGCAAGGAGCAAACAAGGGTCCAGAACCAGCCCTTCCAGTCAGACAGCACAGCAGTTCACTGCTAACTTGAAATCTCACTGGCACTTCAGCTGGGCTGTGCCAGCAGGGATAAACAAGCTTTTGCTAGTGTGACAACAGCACTGGCAAACCATCCGTTCTGATCTCACCGATTTGGGGACAAAACAGCAGAAAAATGTTTAAGATAAGTCTAACAGCTGTGAACCTGTAGCGGAGAGGGAGGAATTCCTTACACTGCAATCAAATCTGCCAGAACCTGTCCATGAGAGCCCTTATACGGGGCAAAACATTTCTCTATTGAAAGGGTTCGACCCAGTTAAAATTAATGTTGAGAAAAACTAAAGAATGGAGAGTGCTTCAAATGCCTCATGCTGTATTGCTGTTAATGCTTTGAAAATCAACACAAAGGTAAAGTGACTTCTGTATTCCATGCCTGGCTTTGCAAAAGGGGAAACACACTTTGGCCAAGAACCTAAAACATTTTCAAGGACTGAGGTCCAACAAGACACAGTTTTAAGAGCTCTTCTTTCGTAGCAAATGCTTTTACAACATTTTTCTCCTTTGATTGCTTGAAAAACAAAAAAACAACTGCCATATATGCATGCAAGTGATATACAGAGTTCTTGTAAAGATTTCCTCAAGTACCCAGAGGAGTAAAGGCCCTACGGATGACTACTAACCTAGCTCAGGGCTAGGTTGTTTGGTGTAACCAGTAAGACTACACTGTGAGGCCAAAAAAACCCCTATTAAAAAATCAGAAAACCCCCACATGCCTTGGGTTGGCACAGACATGTTAACAGGAAGTTCTAGTGTAAGCAAGATGCTACATACATATTGTAATTCAGACGTGGATATATGCACTGAGTATGTTCACCCCATTCCATAGAAGTAGTGCTGGCCCAGACAGTTGACCTGATGACACTGTCAGAGTAGGACTAACCTACTAGAAAAATCTTCACTTCTACTTTTGCAGAAACATGGCATTCCTCCTCAAAAACTTACAGCTTTATAGCCCAGATCTGTGATTTACTGTCCCAGACCCGTGATTTACTCTTAGGCCAAGAATAATTCTCATATTTGCCAGATCTTCAAGTTTTCAATGTTTTATTTGGGTGCTTTTCAGAGCTGGAAGAGAACTTCTGGGATAACTGACAGAAAAACCAACTGAGACAAAGGGGCTGTGCCCAGTAACTAGCAAAATGCAAGGGTACCAGAAGATGGGCAACTGAACCAAACTACATCACTACAGGTATCTGTGTTGTTCAGTCACACACACTTACAAGCACCTTTGTACTGTTTGCATATGCTGGGTATGTCAGGCATCCATCCGCTTGAGTCTCCCTCAGGTAATCCATCCCTGTGGACACCTCAAACTGCAACAACTTTTTCCAAACTTGCCAAAGACATACATGTCAGACACAGAACTTCCTCTGAAAGTTAAATTTGCAAATACCCACGTCAAGCAAGATGTCAGACCTGAACCAACAGCAAACTCTGCCTCTGAAAGCATCGTGACAATAAGCCCATCAGCTCCCTGGGGGTGTTTGTCACTGAGGAAGACCAGACGAAAAGCCACTGTCGACAAAGCTGCGTGACTCCTGGCACTCACCTCAGCCAAGACAGTCCTGACAAAAATATCACGGGACTACAAAGAGCAAGCCAGTCATCATGCAAAATAAAAGGTAACAGACACAGCGACCTTATTTTGCTAAACAGCACAAGACTGCCGTGTGACAGAGCAATGCTAATTACTCTATTTCAAGAACCCTTCAGAGTAATGGACAGGAGGGAGATGGGAGAGAGACAGAGAGTAATTAAGGCTTTACAACTACCATTTTTAAACACAAGAGCCCTCAGTTCCAAGCTGATCCTCTCCAGAGCAGCTCGGGCTCCTGCAGCAGGGACGCTGGGGCTCAGCGCAGACCGGAGCAGCGTGGCACTGCCAGGCAGTGAGTCCCCAGTCCAGCCCTCGCAGCGGGAACGGGAAGCTGGCACGTGGCCCACGCTGCCTTGGACTACCAGCTATTATAATGCATTGCTGGCAAAGCTCCTGCAGCCATAGAAAGAGAGGAGGAAAATTAACTCAGGTTTAATAAACACTGTAGGGTAAACATGATTTCAGATAGACACCAGATACAAATACTTCATTTCTTTTTCTTAAAGACACAGCCAACTTCCAGGTAACAGCATCCAGATCATAAAACAATGAGGTCTCCCATAGCTTTTCCTTATGTCTATCTAAAAGAAAGGGCCCCAAGAGGTTGGGGGTCTTTATCAGTCCCCATTTCAAACACAGGATCACAATGTCTCAGATGACATAAGAACCAAGTGAGAATAGGGGATGGTGTATTACTGAAGGCAGGTGTCTGTTACAGCCCAGCCAGCTAGAATATCCACTGCACCAGATAACCTTTCAGTCAAGACAAACAGTGTAACTAGGGCAAGTGTGTTTGCAGGGTCAGGACACAAACAGAAACTCACACAGAGAGCTTGGAAAACTTCACCTCTAAGTAAGAGTGCTGCTGGGAACACACAGCAATATGATGGGCCTTAACTTTACAGATCAGAAGGATAAACACATCTCCAAGCTGCAAGATGCTTTTGCATGCTTGGAACCTTGATATTTTGGTGTTGCAAAATACCTGCAAAGACACTCAGACAGCAGAAGAATTACTAAATGTAACCAGAAGAGAAAAGCATATGGTCACACAAGACACTTGTCACATAGTCTTCAGAGAATAAAAGAAAAACTCTTCCTAATAGATAGCAAAAAAATTATGAAAATGCATCTTCTGAAGCAAAATTGTCAGCAGTTTCATTTTTAGTGCAACACCTTTAGGATTCTTCCACTCATGCAGGTGCCCCTCTCAGCAGACAGCGACATCAATGCATTGATTTTGACACTCTGTCAGTAGAAAATCTCTAATTTAAATGACACTTGCTGTCACAAACCATTTGTGCTGTGCCACACTGTGCCCGCCCAAAGTTTCTCCCTAGCATGTTGTTGGCAAGTTAATGAGAACATATCCACTAGCTCAGATCAGCGCATCCTTCAGAGCAGCAAGATGAACTGCAGAAGATGACATCTTAGAAGGTTTTGGTACAGCAAGTATCATAGAAAGCAGCTGAAAACACAAGATAAATGAACATAACCATAACAGAAGACAGAAAGTAGTACTAAGGGACAACCCATCCACTTTGCTCCAAAGTCCTGTTTTGATGGGTAAGTGTAAGATCTAGCAATCTGTCTTCTGGAGGGGACTTGCACTGTGAAAGGCTGCCATCCAAATAAGTCCCATTTAAAGCAAGACTAAACTCTGAAGGCAAGGAGGGAATAAATCATATGAGTATCTGTGGGTTACAGCTAAATGCCAGCACATTTCATGGGATAAGGCAGCCAAAATACATACAAATATAAAAAAAGAAGGATGAATTCTCCATGAGATAGAACAACATGAGATAAAGGAGGCCCCGGCAAATGTTGGTCTTGCTTCTATACATCGTGGACCCAGTTAGGCTGGGGCAGAATGGAACCAATACATCCTTACACCCTCAGAAGTCTGCATTACAGTGAAGCCATAAGATCATGAATATACACTGCAGACAGGAATCATGTAAACACCAGAGTCCGATTATAAAGTCTCTGCTTAGAAAAACAGATCTAAGAGAGTGAGTTACCTAAAGCCAGTGAATGAATTAGCAAGAGGGGAAAAAGGGGGGAGGTGGGGGTAGAACAAACCGTGGGTTCCCCTGAAACAGCAGAATTAACACTAAAAAAGGGAATACCCTCAAGGGAGTTTCCACTCTGTACGTGCTTCCCAATTACTTTAGAACACTCATGTTTCAGCATAGAAAGGGAAAAAGGCAAGATGGCTCTGCTTCTTAAACAAAAGTTGTCAGGAGGCCAAAGATTGATCAGATCAGTGACGGAAACCCACCAACCCATACAGCAACTCCTATATTTCTGTTATTCATCACAGCTATCAGCAACATGACAATTGCTTTTCATCATTAAGCAGCAAGATAGTATTTTCACGATGGGAAAATGCTGACATTGAGGAGATCTTGCAGGATGACCAGCGAGTAAGCCACAGCTGATGTGGCTGGAGCAAAGAGGTCCTCCAAGGGCACCTGCACTCAGCCAAAGCCATTCTGCATTCCCATCGAGAGCACAGCCTGCTGTTTCCTCACCCTCAAACCTTTTCTATCACACATACTTCACAAAACCCACATTCATTCTTGTCTTCCCACGTCTTCCTGAAAGAAGAACCTAATCCTGTATTGGTAGAGACAGGCGGTTGTTATTATTATCTACAGGAAAAACAAAAGATACTCATCTTATCTAAGGCTCAGCGTAAACAATGGATGGGGAGAAGGGAAGTGGAGACTGCACCTCGGCATTACCAGTCAGCACAGCCCTTCCGAGCACAAAGGTCTGAGTGTCTTGCCCCCTTTTTGAAGGCAGGGAAATGGAGAGGCAAGGATGGGGGCACTGTCCCAGGAGGGGCAAAGGCAGAACCCACCATTAGCAGCAGCACCCGCAGGCAGCACTGCCTGTGCAACCCAGGGTTATTTCAAGCAATGCTTCTAAGATGGGGAGATCAGCACATGAATGAAGCATGGTTTTCTTCACACAAAAAGGGGAAAAAGAAAACTGTTTCCCATTGCAGAGGCAAGCGATTTCAGCCATACCACACTCATGTGATTGCATCTACAGGGGACAAAAAGAGGCACTGTGCAGTCGGATACAGCCCAGCCCAGATCCAAGTTAATCACTTCCTCAGATCGGGTCACGAAGGAGCAGTGCTGTCACAGATGTTTACACCAAAGAGACAACCAAAGAGAACTGCATGAGGACAGAGAGACACTTACAATGGCAGACACCAGAGTGAGAGCCACCACCACTGCACCTACCCTGCTTGCCTCACAACAGCACTCGTTCTCCTCTCCAGGGAATAAGGAGTATGTCCTGCCGGGAGAAGCTTTGGTGCGGGGTTGTATTTGAACATCAGCTGGCACAATAACAGTCTAACTCATGATGAGGGCTCTCTGGGTGATGTAACAAACAGCCTTTTTTCTTTTTTTTGCCTGTTTTCTTCGAAAAGACAGAAAAATCTATTGCTTTTTCTACAAAATATCATGAAAAAGTCAGCAGTAACTATGTTTATGCAGACTTCTGTGCAGGAACAACTAGCTAGGACATTATTGCAGAAGACAGACAAAATCACTGATATAAACCCTTGTCAGACAGCTGTTTTGCTTCCTTCTGAACAAACTAAAAATACAACAGAAGTTCTTGCTGAAATACAAGATAACTTCTTGCTGATTCTGAGGCGATAAGAGAGAGAGGACTTAGAGAACAGCAGAAATCTTTTATGAAAGAAGGGAAGAGCAATATGTTAGTGCCAGGTAAGAATTCAAGCAACAAGTCTCCAGGGGAATATGGATCTCCAGAAGTTCAGTTGCTCAGGAAGCTTCAGCCAAATGAAGAAAATGTTCAAGATAAACAAAGCATGCCAATGTTCAAAATCAGGTTCACAAGCAGCTCCATCACTTCATTATGCTGGAAAACAGCAATAGGAAAGACAGAGTCATTTCTAAATGTTTTGCCACCACTTCGTGCTTGACAGAACAGAATCACTTTTCAGACCTGAAACAGAATTAGATGTGCTACATCAAGGATTTATAGTTTCTTCTGAAGGTCTTAATGTTACTTCCTGCCAGAGCAGCTTGGCTGGCATAAAAGGAAGGATATGCTGCAATACAGTGGCATTTACTTGCAATTATTTGTTTGCCTCAAAACATTAGCATCTTCCAAACATCTTGGGTTGAGGAAGGAGGTGACAAATCATGTAAGGGGTGGCAAGAGGAAGATGAGAATTTCCATTACAAACTACGTGTTAGGTAGTCCCACCCCAAAAAAGTCATGATGCTATACTGGAATGTGAGAAAAGAAAGATCATGGTTTATATGTGTCAAATTACAAGAGTCACATTCACATTATTTTAGGGCAGCTCACATCCAAAACCTGCATGAACACTATCAACTTCAAAGGTCAGTTCCCAAAATCCTTACAAGTGATTCTTGTATTTCAAGCCCAGCTTGAAGAGAAGTTTGGATCAGAGCTTTCTTCAGATATTGCAAGAGTATTTAGTAAATATTTTCACACATCATAAGCACTTACTTTCAGTATCAGAAATGGATCAGGAAAAGGAACAAAGTAGTTTTCCAAATAAATTGTACGCTGGTAGATACCCTATTATAAACACTTACAGCTCTAAGGAGACCTAGAGTAAACAGATGATTTGACTGAAGGCTTAGCTCACCGCAAAATACTTAAGTATGAGATTGACATTCATCAAGAGATTAAAAAGAAAATCAGGTAATTTACTTTGTAGAGGCTACAATTTGCTGTCTGAATCTCTAATCCACTTCAGACAGGTGGAAAAAATAACCTTATTTTGCCAGATAAAGTAGGTTTTGAAAGAAGCTAACAGTCACTGTTGTGGAAACGCTTTTGAGGATATAGATTATGTTACAGACAAAGTCACCTATTCCTGAAAGCTTGCTAAACCAAATCTTTAATAAAGACCTACCACTACACCACTTTCCCACATATCTTTGCTCTGTTTTCCTTCATTCCAGCTCAGTAGATGGTAACCAGGGAATACAAAAGACAAGTTCACAAATTCCCTCTGCAGAGCTGGGGCACCAAACAAACGTCTACAGGTCTCCAACAACAACAACAAAACAAAGCAGAAAAGTAGTAAATGAAGCTACACTTAACTTCATTATGTGAGCAAAACAACATGGGTATTTCCTCCACCAAAAACATCAGACATGCTGATAAAACAGCAAGCAATGGCAACTAGCCAAGTGATGCACCATAAATAGCAAGAGTGCTTTTTGCTACCAAAAGACAACAGTGAAATGAGTTGGACTATAGGAGTCCAGCTGGGAAGAGATTTTAACAGAAGCATATTCATGGATTTTTAAGTTTACCATTTCAAACATGTACATATGAAAAGGTTAATGTTCTTCTGTTTCTTCACTTTGAAGGTCATGAAGGAAGCGAAAATAAAGAGCTCTTTTATAAAATCACAGCCTACATGGAGATGCTATTTATCAGTATGAAGCTGTCTGGAGAAAGACCGACTAATTTTCTCTAAAGCAAATCCCAAAGTCTTCTATGAACACTTCCCATAAAAAAACCTCTGTTTCATGTTTTTCAAGATAAAATCTGGAGGGGAAAACCTCTAAAGTTTGTAAACCCTTGAATTCCTGTGTTAAATAATAAGCATTAGTCACTGTTTTCAGTTAAACCTAGAAAAGCATATTTTAAGAAAGTGCAGCTTTGTAGCCTTTGCAGATGAATGTGCTTGGGTTTGCACTTTGGTCTTTCCCCTCTCCCAGCACACTTATGAGCTTTTATACCCCTGCAGCCACTCCAAAATAAACCTTTAAAAAAGTCTTTTGTTGCACTGCAATGTATTCTAGCAAAAACTGAAAAGTTACAATCCAATAACAAATAACCTGTTAAGATGTAACTATGTTCATTACAATTCTCCATGAAGCTCGAGCCTTCCCATAGCAGAACCTCATGCTATGGAAAGTTTCCATCAATTCCTGTTCTGAACACTGTCCACAGACTGTCTTGATGAGATCTAACACACTCTAGCCCTGTGGAAGACCTGCTGGACAACTGCACGGCAGCAAGAGGACTGGCACCGTGAGCTGAACTCCAAGATTGTTATCCATTATATGGCAGGGCCAAAAGTCATCTGCATTTCACCAAGATGTAGCCACGAGCAGAGATGGCACCCAATTCCCCTGCAATAATGGAGTGTTATCTAACGTGATAAGTGTTTGAATTGGGGATTGCAAACATACTGGTAGGTTGTTTTTTTCCCACTTCCTCTTCCTTTCACCATAACTGATGCTGGCTGAGAGAAGTATCTGTTGAGGTCCCACCATGTTGTGATTGAATGGCCCAGAGAACATAGTGATCCAAAGGTGGTGGTCTGGGTTTCAGCTCTCCCAGATGATGTCAATAAATACAGGAAAGCACAACAAAAGCCAGAAGACTCTCTCTTCCAGAGGGGAAACAAAAAATGGCACAGGTTCTGCAGGGCTGGTTTTATCCCTTGCTTTCTGAAACAAATACCTCCCCATAACCTTCTTTCTTCACCTCTACTGCTTAGGCAGCTTCATTTAGTTGATCACTGGGAACTGGGCTTCATTCAGCACTTTATGCTCACTCAGATTGCTCCTTCAGGCATTGGCAAAGTTTTTCACTAATAATAAGCACTTGCCTGTTAAGCTGAAGATAAAATTACTTATAAAATGAACTATATATCTGATGCCTTGCTGGTTGAACTGGTTTTCATTAACATCTGGAAGAAAGGCTTGATAACAGCTTAGCATTTTTGCCTGTGTCCATGCAACCTATGGCCAGCTCTGCCCAGAGGGCAGGGGAGGGATGCCCACAGCCCTGGGCACCCACAGAGACCAGGTCCAGCCACCAGTGACCTTCACAGCACAGAAGGAGAGCATCAGTACCACAGCCTGGGGAGAGCTGGTGGCATGTTCACCAGGACAGCTAGGATGAGGAGGTTTTACCTGATGAAAGAATAATGCCATTGCAATTGTAATGGCCATTTACTTACTCCTGAGTTTTTACTTGCTAGCACTTTAAAGACAAATAAAAATCAAGTCTGACACGGGGGGAGAAGAGAGGAAAGAAAGGGATGGTGAAGTGAGAGCTCAGGTTCTGTTTGCAGCAAAACAGCTCAGTTCTGGTGAAAGAAAAGCCTAGAGGAGTTACTTGAACTTCTATGTGCATTCATCCCAACACAGCAGGCAAGGACTCCCAAAAATTCATTAGGCAATACAAGACTACAAATTGTACGTATGTTTTGAAGCAAGCACTGAGTTCATGATGCAGACAGAAAACATCCTCAAAGTCTCACATGAAAGGCCCGAGTTTTCCAGAGTTAAAGGAAAGTATACATGCATGAAGAAGTCAGTTTTCCTTCTGGAAGACATGCCTTTTCCCTTTTGTAACTAAAAGAGGATCAATATTTTTTAAAATATTAGCAAATGCTCACATAAGCCCTGTAAAACTAGGCTCACAACAACAACACTAATGAGGTTGGCTGGCATTTTAACAGGAATGGGCAGAACTTGTTTGTCATTTTCTTGTATTTAAGCCAAATAGCTGTAAGGCTGGCATGGGAGGGCAGCATCTAAGTTTAAGGTATGTAAGTAAAATAGTATCAAAGTAGCAACAACAACGTAGCCTCAAGAATTATAATATCAGGTAATCATCACTAAGAAGATTGAACTGCAAAATTTGGAGTTTATTTATTATGTTGGGGGGGTTAATTAGTATTATTTATTTCAGCTTTGGCCAACCATTTTGAAGGCATTTGAAACGAACCAAGGCTACTGAATGTTGCTTGGGCTTCACTGTCAAATGAATTCACGTAGGAACGAAACAACAAAGTATATGTCTCTCAGCAAGTATGTTAACCTTTAACACCCACAGTATCACCCTCCTCCTCTTAAGAGGGAGTATGGTGGAAGAAACCCTTCTGAAACTGGACCGGACTTCTGAAGAACAACAACTAACACACCAGAGCATGAATGATCCATACAAATGTCGTACCCTACCTAGTCCCTCTGATGCGCTTTCCATGTCTGCTGTGCAGCTCTGGCTCACCACAGACAGAGCCTCTGCCCACACGGAGCCAATTACGAGTTTCTTAGTCATGAAGAAATCGTGCCAAGAAGTTTACCCTGTAACTTTCTGCTGGGATGGGCAATTCATCTCCTCTTTCAACAGGGACAGAGGCAGACAGTTCTGAAAATTGCCAGTAATTACTGGGAGCCTTTCACTGTGCTGCTTTAGGTCAAGAAATTTGTTGTGTCTAGAAGTCAAAACTCCAAGTAACGTATGCAGTATTTTAGACACACACATGTATATTCTATATACACACATACATACTATATATGCCACAAACATACTTTGAAAAAGATCTACAAAGCTGGATTTCAGGCTTTAATCCAACTCAAACAATTGGGGCATATGAGAAAACCTTTGTGGATGGGGAGACCATCCTCCATCTGTGTTCTTTCAGCATCCTCGCAACTTCCTCACAGTTTCAGAAGCTGACCACAACTAGGAATGGGACAACAGATTAGAAGTGGATCCAACTCCATCAGATGCTTCTTATGCTCTTTCTCCCATGAGGGTTATCGCAGGGAGGAGCAGTGGCAGTTTGCTGGGAGCAGGCTGTTTGGGGTTTCTTCTGCCAAGTCTCTTCAGGACTTCATGTTACACAGAAGGGGCAAGGATGGCTGAAGGGAGAGTCTGAGCTATAACACAGATTATAAGCACTATAATGTCCTAAGTGGTGGACAAAGGCAGTTGAACCAGAAAGCAAAACAAGAGCTCTCCAGTATCCAAATCTGATCAGTCAATAGGTGAGATACATTTCAGCTAAGTAGCATATCCTTCTGATATTTAAACTGCATTAGAAAAGACAGATGCAGTCAACTACTCCTAATAAATACATTTCTCCAAACTAAAATCGCATACACCCTTTTTCTGGGTAAACATATTACTGTTTTACAACAAGCACCTGAAATAAGTTAGATTTTGCTCTACCATAACATCTAGTAGTGGATTTAGGCATACCATCATTCTGCATGGCTATTGCGTCACAACAGAGCAAGGACAGTATAGTACAGTATAGAGTATTCAAGGGGAAGTCATGTGTGAGTTTCACTACATCACTGGCGCAACATACCATGCCCATGCCAGAAAAACTCACTCTGGGTGATTCAGAGCGCAGCAGCACTGTTGTTAACAGGCAGGGAGGAGCAGCTCTGCAGGTGCTTTAGGCACTTGGGCTCCCTCCTTGCTCACGAGCAGCCAGTTCTGTCCCAGACGCTCCCTGCCCTTGCTGGCTACAGGGCAGGAGCCACAGACTGCTCCTCAGGGCTGCGCTCCCCTGAAAGCAGGCTCAGGCTTTATATGCCTTTTTAAAGACGTGGAAGCTCCCTGCCCTGTATTCCTTCTGCAGACACCCAGTGCCAGACTCTCCTGAGGCTGACGCAGGGAAGTTCAAACACCAGCAAAATCCACTGCATTTCTATAGATCTCCCACAGGAGTATTATTTCTGAGAACAACAGCTGAGCCACAGCAGAAGCCAGGCACTACGTGAGGTCACTGAGATACAACTTCTGCTAGTGTACATCCCCAGAAACCCAAAGGCACTTCACAGAATGGTTTGGGTTGGAAGGGACCTTAAAGATCATCTATTTCCAAACACCTGCCATGGGCAGGGACACCTTCCACTAGGACCAGGTTGCTCCAAGCCACCTCCAACCTGGCCTTGAACACTGCCAGGGATGGGGCAGCCACAGCTTCTCTGGACAACCTGTGCCAGGGCCTCAGCACCACCCCAGTAAATACCAAACATTATTAAAACAAGCACAGCAGCATAGCTAACTCATTTTTGTATCCTGTGCCATTTAAACCTAAGGCTATTGGCAAAGTCCAAATCACTAGATCAGGAGAATTACAGAGGACACAGTGCTTTTAACATCTATGCACCTGCTGGACTTCAATGACAAGTCAAGTCCTGCTTATGTATAAGATTCAGGAGGTGGGGATGACTAATGTGAATGAATACATTCATTGGGAAGTACACAGGAGGGAAAGGGGAACAGTGCTATTTTGTCTGTGACAACTTTAATAACCACCTCAGCACAGCTCACTCTGAAAAGAAGTGACAGAAATGTAAACCACCTGGTTTGGCTGGATGCCTGCATTGCAGGACACTTGACCCCAGGCCTTCCTGAGCTCCCTGCTATACTGGATCTCCAGCAACAGCCTGGATGAGTAACGACCAAACAGCAGTGACATGCGGCAGCGGGGTTACAAACAACTTCCTGCACAGAGACATCTCCTGCTGTAATTACAGGGAGGCAAGCAACATGGGCAGGGAGAGCCTGCTGGTGCTGCGGGACAGGGCACAAGCTACACAAGATCCATCCCGTTCCTCTGCCTTCCCCCTCAAGTAACCCAAGAAGTCTCTTTAGCACCAGGTCAAGCAAAGGAAAAACCTTCATGAGGAAGTGAAGCAAAACAAGATCATCTTTTTGAGTCTTCTGGTATACCGACAGGCTTCTTGCTCACCCTTTGAAACAGAAACGAACTGGGTTTCCAGCCACAAGGGCCAGGCAGCTTAACAACAGCAAACAAGCAACATAAAACCAAACAAACAGCTTTGATGGCTGTAGCAGACCCTGGTCAGCAGCCACCACCTTTCCCTGTCATGACATCCTCTCTGCGCCATCACATCTGGCTGTTCAGGCTGGACTCTGTTCAGGGCAGCACACAGCTCTCAAACTGAAAACTACCTGCTTGTACTAGTTGTACTTTTGTTGCTTGTGTTGTGCTTTTGTTGGGCCCAAAAAGGACCAGACGGAGTCTGGTGGGGGAGTGCGTGGGGGAAATACCATATAAAAGAGGTGACGAGAACAACAAAAGGTTTTCCTCATGACTTTCTGCCCAGGCCCAAAATAAAAGAGGAACAGTGAGGTACAAGGACTGGAACCACCAGTGCCATGGCCCAGGGAAGCCAGGGAGCCATGCAGGCATGCACACCAGAGCCAAGCCAGGCACAGAAGGGCCAGTCTCTGCAGGAGCCAGCTAGAGCCACTGTCCCCAGGTAAGAGCAAGTCGTGGACATGCAAACTGCTGTAGAAAATGAAACTAAGTTTGTCGCTACAACTTAGCCTAAATTTCTCTGTAAAAAGCTACTGGAAGTTGGTTGGGGACTTTTTACGTTGTTGGGTTTTGTATTGTTCTTTTACTCTCTGTTCTCTCTGGAAATGAACTCACAAGCAGGCTTCAGTATAAACAACCATTGGGCAGTATCATTGTTATTTAATGAGCCTTAATAAATCCGGATAAGAGACTTAGAAAGATGGTATCTCCTTTACTTCTGCAGAGCTCACCAGGTAATTCATAGTCACAGTCAATAACTTCCATTATTCCCCATGCTAAAGAGAGAACAGCATTTTGCCAAATTTATTTGGGGGAAAGGAGGCGGAAGCAGCTTTAGTTGTATAAATTAAGTTAGGCCGTAGCATGGATCAGGTTGACCTCCCTGACCTTCACCTACGTGACTAACCCTGACAAGTTGAGAACCAGACTTCTTCCAGTTTTTCTTGTGACACTCGTGAATTTTCTCCCAGGTTGTTACAACCCTTTTTCTCAGTGCAGTGATATAACCAGAGCTCTACGCTTTTGCACAAATCTAGTCTGTTTTGTTCAAGTAAGATCTTGAAATATAATTGAAGCTCTAAGGGTGGGTGCAGCCGATTTGTTTTGATAATGTTTCCTGTTTATAACAATCCTAAATTTCACTGCATAGGGGAATGAGATCATCAGTAAGGCATGGAAGGAGGGAAGTAGGATGTTTACAGCATCCAATTCATTTTACCTGAGCTTACAGACTTCATTACTTTGCAAACCTTGAATAGTTCATTCCACAGGTGCATACAGAAAATATACAGGGTTCAATGAGCAGGACACCTATGAACAATCTCCACCAGAGAAAAGTCATCACAGTTGGAACTAGATGATCTTAATGTACTCTCCAACCCTAACCACTCTATGATTCTATGGTTTTCCAAACCCCGTATCATAAGCATCCTGAACATGCTACAGAACAAGGGGAACAGGAAAAGCTGACAGGTTTCAGCTGACAGGAGAGAAAATGCACAATCTGAACACGTCTGAAATTTGTTGTAGGCTAAAGAAGTAGGTTCAAGGATTTATCTCGGCAGAAAACAACTTGACTACTTGAAAGCTATGCTATACTATTGCAATTCCCAAACACTGCCTGAAACCTAGACTGACTTCCAGCCTCCATCCGGAACACAGAGGTCAGCTTCTACCTGGCAAGATCAACCACACGGTCAGAGATCACTCAGATCAAAAGCAGGATCTCACAACACTTAAGAACAGGGAAGAGAGGACGCAACAAAAAAGCTCAACACTTGAACCTGGAGCATTCGTGAATTTCTCTGAATCAGTGTTTTCCAGGTAAAAAGTCTCAATCCATGCAGCTTAGTTTGAGGCTCCCATCTGACTGACAGAAGAGGAGACAGCAGGAGACAGTAAAAGTGGTTTTCAATTCAACTGGAATAAGAAGGCAGGGGAGAAGCAGTGAGTCTTGCTCCCTTTTACCAACTACATGTTAAATCCAGGCCACTGCTTCTACTGCCAGACAGTGGCCCACAATATATTATTCAGTTCTTTCATTATTAATGAGGCGCAGCAAAAGAAATCATGGTCTACCTCTGACTAACACGGGTTTTAAAGCACAAGACACAGGAAGTGCCCCTCAGTGCGAGCTTGCTGGAGCAGTGACCAGCATTTTAACACAAACACTGCTACACTGCCTTATCTTTGGGGCCCTGACTGCTGCCCACATGGTTTGTTTGCCTTTGTATGGAAAATTTCCAAAACCTACCCACATAAGCTCTCTTGTGAGAAAGCACAGAAGTCAGCCCCGCGCCATGAACACAGCCCCCCTCTGCCTTCTCAGCACTGAGAGTTTACTTTGAGCTAATGGCATCTTTGAGAATAAGCTTTTGTAGCTCTTTTCATCATGCACAGTTATGTCAGTGAGCAGACCAGTGTGTTCCATCCCTGAGCTTCTTGGATGGCTGGCAGGAACATCCCACTGACTAGGAATAACGTGATGCTTCTGCACAAAAGAGGGGAGGGAGAACTGGTGGCAGTGGGCAGGGAAGCAGGGCCCCGGCCCACTCCTGATCAGCAGTTTAGTGATGAAAATGTTCCACCAAGTCAGTGTAAGACTTCCCACTGAGTTTTGCTGCTGGGACATAAAGAAAGCAGCAAAACCTTTCCAAAGCAATGGTTTATGGAAGAAACAGAGGTTATACCAACAGGCACAGAAACAAGAACCAGTGAGACAGATCAGATAAGAGTTGATTTAAGCCACTGCAATATTGTCTTCCAACTCAGAAATACAATGCAACCTCCAAAAGAAGGCAAGCTTGAGCTTCTATACATTCTTTGATACGTGACAACTTGCTCATGCTATTGTTCTCTGTAGAAAATTTCCAGCCTCTCTTTCTGTTCTCTTTTATTGTACTAGCCCTGGCATTACTCCAGCTGTATTTTGACACAGTTTAGTGTCACATTAAATGCTGCATTTTGAAAACAGCTTCAAAAGCTTTCCATTCCCAGCAGAAGCACAACACAACATTACACTTCCGTACCACACACAGCAGACCTGTTTGGAGAAAGTTTACTCCCAGCTTAATAATATTATGTGGAGGTGCCTGTGCTGCTCCCAATACTCCTCATTCTTAAAGATAACATTAGTCATTACATCAAGTAGTCATGTTTATGTGCTATATTTTAATTTTGCATAGAGTCCTATTAAAGTAAAGTTATTATTGGTCAGTATATACACAAACCCACTACTGGAAGAAGAAAGCCTCTAGTACTGGGGAAAGGCAGAAAGCCTCCAGTTCTTTTAGAACTACCTTAATGACATGTCTAAGCACGCACCTACATGAATTTTCACTGTCCCTGCTAAACCCTGGTCTTCTCTTTCTTCAGTACAGGATATCAGCATCACACAGCACACATCCACACACATTTTTATCTCCTGAATATCACGAGGGATAAACATACAATTAACTGATTTAAAAATATATAATTATTGACTTTATTTTACAAAGCAACCTGCTTTTATTTTTAAAGGCAATTATGTATGTAGTAAGTACACAAAAGAGGTGGGTCCTCCAGCTTAAAGAAACAGAACAAAATAGTTGCGTTTTTCCAAAGCCTCCCAGGGTTTTCAACAGAATTGCAGCTCCAAGCAAGTGATGAGCTGTAGAGGATGGGCTTAAACCACCACTGATCCAAACACCTAAAGCTTTGGGATGTTCCAAAATCTCCCTTGATCTCACCTCTGCCATACCAGGCTGCAAAGGGTTATCCACTGAGTCTACAAATACACCATCACAAACACATGCACCCGTATTATAATGCTGTAAAGATTATTCAAAAAGCAGTTCTCAGGCCCAAAGACAGATTTTGTGATTCAGTCTGGTTCCTCACAGTGTAGTCTTATTCCCTCTTCTCTTGATCTACTCAGACTGAATTAGTCAGTACCTGTCCATCTAGAAAAACAGGCAGCTGTCACTTCATCAAGCAAGTTTATTTATAGATCTAGGCAATTAGGCCAGAATGTCATGCAGTGTGTCAAGTTAATGTATAACTAAGGTCATTTCCAGCTGAACAAAGGCAACCAAACCCCCCCAGCATATTGCATTACCAAAGTTTGTCACAGAAAATCAGATAATCCTAATACACCAGGAATAGTCACATAGATCTGATTTCACAGATCACTGATCCCTGGACACTAGAAATGATGGTGGAAAAAACTATGCATATGAAATTGTCTGTCACTATGCAGAATAGTGCCATTACAGAATGTTGTTGCCGTTAACTGCAACAAACTGATGTATAGTCTACATGTAATCAAAGACAGCAGAGATTCATTTAAACATGCAGTTAATATGATGAACAACAGGACACGCAGAAATTGTATTTTTAGTAATTAAAAATCCGGTAAAACACTTTTTAGTGTCTAAAATAATATGGTTAACAAATGAGTCCTTGACAGGTACATCATGTTCTTCCCTTTCTTATAATGTTAAGACATAAATAATTTCAGCCTCAAAGAACTGGAGCAGATTCTTGAAGTTACAAGCTTCATTGGTGGGAAAAGAGATCCCTCAACTTAGTCATTAATAACAAAGTAACTAAAGCTTATTATCATATCCAAAAAGGAATATTTTCTAGCTTTTAACCAGGTGCACAGGAGGGAAAGGACAGTATATGTCAGTTTCAATCCTGCCCTCATTAACATCAGGAATGGCTGGCATTTGTTTGTGACAACTGTCAATATACCCGTACCAGAATAAAGTTGTTCACAGGGATCTTAAAGGGATGTAAGAAGTGGTAAATGCCCCATCCCTGGCACTGTTCAAGGCCAGTTGCATGGAGCCTTGGGTGACATGATTCAGTGCGAGGTGTCCCTGCCCATGGCACGAGGGTTGGAACTAGATGATCTTAAAGTCCTTTCCAACCCAAACCGTTCTATGATATACATGGCTGGCTGCAAAAAGACAACTGTTTAACAGTTGAAAACTCCACTGAAGAGGTTTGGAGAGAAAGTGAGTTATGGTGTATAAAGAAAATCCAAAGTAACTATTCAGAACTATCAGCACCATCATCCCCACAAAACATTAGACCAAAAAGAAGTAGATTTGACACACACAACTCTTACCAAAATAACACCCTTTCCTCGTGTCTTCCCAAGTGCCATCACCCAACGCATTGAGACCGCAGGAGAACAAAGAATACAGCAAAGCTCAATTTTAAAGCAAGAGATGTCAAACAGAACCCCTGAGCCCATGCCATCCAATACACCCCTATGATTTTCCATTGCATTCCTTCCACCAACACCCCCAAAACCACTCCAGTTGCAGGCTGTTCCAGCAGCTGCAAGAAAGACAAACTCAACCACAAGGGAAAGATCATGTTCAGACTGTAGTTTCTCCTTTTGGCAAGGTAATAAGCTGGTGTAATGGCCCAACAGGAGACGTTTGGCATAAGAGGAGAACACCATGGCAGCACACTGGAAATACCTGGCACACGGGCAGCAAAATGCCTGTGGCTTGAGAAGGAGAGATACCGCATCAGTATGTGAGCATGGGGGAACACGTAAAGGCAATATCTGCTTATGTTGTGCCAAAACTTGCCTCTGGCCAAGAGCCACACAGCAGGTGCCAAGCTCCTCCGAGAAGAGAGAAATCTCCTGAGGGACCCACAACACAGTGTCTACCATGGTGGGGCTGCAGGTGAGGCTGGTGGCCAGTGTCAGAACCAGGACAAGGGCCACTCCACATCCAACACCACGTGCCCACTTACAGGTGGAGGCCAAGCACAACCACCATGACCAAAGCACTTGAGAAGCACACAAGAGGAGCCAGTTGAAAAGCAGACCAACGTCTTACGTGCCACTACAGTACTATTCTCTACCCAACTCATTTCTGTATGTTCTCAGCATTAGTCACTAAGCAAAAGACTTACTGATGCCTATCCCAAAAGGCACTCTGGTGTTTTCAGGGGGTGAAGTCTGAAAGCTCACCCTTCATCAAACCTTCACCAACTCCTCACATGGCCAGCTGACAGCATCACACTGTTAAGATAAGCAAATTATGAGGGTTAAGTTAAAAGCAAGATTAAGATCTGTCTGCTGTCACCATGCAGGCTCAAGGGCTGAACAGTCAGTTTCAGTAATTCCAACATTAACGCCTAAATGAAGGACAAAAACTAGAAATTAGGGATGATCTTCCAAAACTCTAAATACAATCTGGGAATTCCTATTACCTTAGCCCCAGTTACTCCTCTGGATTAATACTTTAGTCCAAAAGCTGCAGCAGGTGCTTCACAAGCACTGCAATTCCAGCCTGAAGAGATCATGCCAACAGACATGGAAGAAGCACAAAGAAGACTGCCTCTCAAGCATTCCCAGCACTGGGAGGCAATATCCAGGGGGAAACACTAGTGGCAACACACCCATAAATTTTAGTGGAACCAAGCTTTTACATCTGCACATCAAAAAGGTAGTTTCTGAATGGCAATAATATTTACCATTATTGTTATAGACCACTAATGTAAACCAGAAAACTGTGCTGGGGAAGGGGAATGTGTTCATTAGGGCATTTTATGAGAAGTTAATTGTAAAAAGTAAGTGACATTCAAATAAATTGATAAACAAACAGAGAAGGGAGATTCCTATTTATCCCACAGGCAAACAACTGTACTTTATGTTAGCTCTATGGTGCGGCTGTCTCTGCCAACAGAAGACAAATGCATTTCTTCTGCTAGCCTGAACCTGCACACACTGTATATACATCTTGTAGTTACAAAGCATATCCAGGCAGTTTATACCAGACCTGCAAAACAGATGGCCCCACAAGCCACAGGCAACCCTCCCAATGACTCTTTCGTCCTGCCATCCCATCTTCACCTTGAAAGGTGAAG